>NC_134834.1:96389190-96559327 GCF_004210375.1 Tachypleus tridentatus
AACAGCCATTAACGTCATCTTACTTACAACACACGGGCCTCAATGGAACCTCTGCTGGTCCTCAATGCGTTTATAGACCTATAGACCAAACCCACTATAATATCAGGGAAGGAAAGGCCTGGATTGGTCGAACCTTTATTTCCTTGGTTCACGCAATCGATCTTGCTTTGTGAGATAGAGCAAAGTTTCTTGAAGCGGCTCAACAGTATATATACACCTTTGCCTGTTGCCTGGCCTCTCGTGTCTGCTTCACCGTCAGCGAAAGAGTTTTAATACATTTTTCTAATTATCTCCTCTTTCAAGTAATCTATTTGTAATTTTTACGTAGCCAGCAGAAGTGTGTAACGTTTTCGTTTCGTACGCCAGTTTTCTTTAAACAGAGCACTTGAAGAGTGCTTGTGAATGCACGATTCCTCTCGAGAATTTCTCATTCACTTGCCTTTAGCTTCCTTATTCAATAAAGTAATCAATACTATACATAAACACGTGCTGAATACCAACTTTTATTTGCTGACAACAATGTTTTCTTAAAATCGGTAAATTATTTTAGTCCTCTGTATTTCGCGTTACATAATTGTCTCAATGTATGTGCACGTGTGCTATTTTAGTCTATTGTCAGTACTATTTTCCTCTATTCAAAACGTTTTTGTTTGTTTGTTCATACTTGTTGACTACCAAAGTACAAACAGACGTTTTTTTTTTCAGCAAACGTTTCGTCTTTGCAGTTTTATAGCAGTTACAGCAGTACTACTGGTAAGATGCTATTTTCAATTAAGGTAGACGACGGTCTGAATGTTCTTTTAAGAAACTGACCATGAGTACAGCTAGTTTGTTTCTTTTAAAATAAACAAACCCGCAGTGAAATAATCGTGCTGTGATAACCATGGGTATTGAAACCAAATTTTATAAGTGTTACAAGTCCTCACATGTGCCCCCGAGCACTACTTGGAGGGAAAAGGAGAATTTCAAATAAATAAACTAACATACAAACTACCTTAATGGTTAGTTTATTAAAACTACGTTTAGACCTCTACATCAAGTGACAAAGACGTCGTGCTATTAGTACAATTATTCCCAGTTTATCCTCAGTGGCGAAACGTTGGTACAAATATAAAATAAAACTATTTAGAGATATTTTTAAAGGTCGTTTTTTTATCTAATTTCATTGCCAAATTTTCTATAATTTTAACTATTTATAACAATAGTTAAAGATTCGCATTTGAAAGTATTACTTTCTGCGCCATCTACAAAGATAAAATATAAAAAATTAAATAAAGTATTGAATATTTTCATGCATATCCACCTTTAAGATATTTTAAAATTTATTCTATAAATCACATTTATATCGCTTTCCTTTATTTACTTATCAACTTTGTTTGAATACTTTGAACTGAAAACGAATACTAGCGAGCTAATTTTATCATTTACTTAGACATTGCGTTTGAGCATTTGTTTTGTTTTTGAATTTCGTGCAAAGCTACTCGAGGGCTATCTGCGCTAGCCGTCCCTAATTTAGCAGTGTAAGACTAAAGGGAAGGCAGCTAGTCATCATCAACCACCGCCAACTCTTGGGCTACTCTTTTACCAAAGAATAGTGGGATTGATCGTCACATATAACGCCCCTACGGCTGGGACGGCGAGCATATTTGGTACAACCGGGATTCGAACTCGCGACCCTCGAATTACGAGTTGAACGCCTTAACACGCTTGGCCATGCCGGATCCTGAGCACTTACTACTGAAAACAAATACTAGCGAGCTAATTTTGTCATTTACTTAGACATTGCGTTTGAACACTTACTACTGAAAACAAATATTAGTGAGCTAATTTTGTCATTTACTTAGACATTGCGTTTGAACACTTACTACTGAAAACAAATACTTGCGAGTTAATTTTGTCCAGTAATTATACGTTCTTGTGTAAGTATATTTGATGATAACGTTGTTTTTTTTATTCAGTACTTTCCGTATAAATACCCGAAAGAAAAATCATATTACTATTATTGGTTTTCTAATACATGGTCACAGATGGTTTGAAAAATTCACGAGACCGATACAAAGTATTTAGAGATTTTTACCTGAAACTTCACGTGACAGTCAGATGCTCATTAGACTAATGACGGAAAGATATTTCACTCTACGTTTCACTCCAGTGGTAAATTAATTGGGATAATGGAGGTATGGTATTTTACTCCACTTTCCATTTCAGTGTTATATATTCATTAAGCTTATGATGTGGTTTAAAACATATTCGAACATTATTATTTCTGGAACTCTAAAAGCCATTGAAAACTAAACATTTGGGCTGTAATAAATTTTTTAAAATATCCCATTTTCTAAGGCATCATGTGTAAAATCCACATGTTAACAGCTATTTAACGTACTGCTGAAGATGGTTTATTCATTTAATACACCCGCTGGTTTAGCGGTATATCTCCGGATTTACTACGCTAAAATCAGAGGCTCGATTCCTCTCGGTGGGCTCAGCAGACAGCCCGATGTGGCTTTGCTATAAGCAAACACACACTTAGTTTCCATTTTAACTGAAATCGATTTAATTTATTTAATTCTAATAACCCTCATCTTGACTAATCTGACACTGTCTAATTTTTTAGTTATTAATACATTTTAATCCCGGTCACGCCAAACATGCTCGCCCTTACAGCCGTGGGGGCGTTATAATGTGACGGTCAATCCCACTATTCGTTGGTAAAAGAGTAGCCCAAGAGTTGGCGGTGGGTGGTGATGACTAGCTGCCTTCCCTCTAGTCTTACACTGCTAAATTAGGGACGGCTAGCATAGATAGCCCTCGAGTAGCTTTGTGTGAAATTCCAAAATAAACAAACAATATACCGCTGTACTAGCCGGGGTAACCTGCTGAAGAAACGAGAAGGAAGTTTTAATTGGGATTTTCCTACGAAATGCTTTTAGCAGAAACTTTAGATAACTATTCGCTTCTTTCTCTGTGGCGTGTATGATTAAAAGAAACCATTTATTTGCACTTCGTCTACAAAGAAATTGTGGATTTTATTACTGGTAGATGAAATTTAAGATAACTTAAACTCCTAATAGTGAAAGGTTGATTTAGCTATGTTTGTTCTACAATTACTTTTCCAAAACCTCATAGGTTTCAAATATTATTACTTGTTCCATTGACAATCCTGATGTCTTTAGCTTGTTTGCTTTGCCTTTGTGGTGGATAGAGCGAAGATGACACATTGTGTAGCTTTGCTCTAAATCAAACAAACAAACGAAAGAAAGACCCGAATAAACAAACTGTTTGCTTTGAGAATAAATTTTTAAGCCATCGAGGTATCGTCTAAATGCGTGCACTTGCCATCCTTAAGTTTGTGATTTGATATTTTTCTTTCAAAGAGATAAAATTTAAAGAACAAACTTAGTCAAAACGGCATTACAATCAGATTGGTTCGACTGATATATTTGCCCCCCGCTATTACAGCGGTAACTCTACGGTCTTACAACGCTTAAATCAGGGGTTTGATTCCCTTCGGTGGGCTCAGCAGATAGCCCGATTTGTCTTTGCTATGAGAAAAACACACACAAACTGATATATTTCTACTAGTTGTACATAAACTTTGTTACTATTTAGTCTTTTTTGTGTTTGTTTGATGAACAAGATATAATTTACTGCTAATAGCTACATCTAGCCATCTTTAAATGTCTCAGTTAATAAGTTGATATGATCATGAAAAGGTATCTTAGATATCAGCAAATAATTTTACATATCGAGGACAAACAAGATATTTTTTTCAAATCTTCGAATGATATTCTAACAAATAATCTTCTAAGACAAAATTGTAGTTAACTATAGTACCGACTATAAATAAAGTGAAGGTAATATAAATTCAAAGTGGATAAATTTTGTGTTTTTGAATATATATAATTTATACTTGTGTTTTCGCATTCTAAATTTGTTACTAATAAAATACAAATTATACAAAACGTTAAAAACAATTGACACCGTTGATTTCTCATAAACATTTTCAACCTTCCTTCTGTTTTATTTTCTTTTGTAAATTATATTTAAATTTAAACCATCTGTAATTAATGTAAACGTAAATCCCGTAAATTACTTGTAACTTCACTCCTATCACACTAAACCTGCTCCCTCTTTCAGCCGTGGGGACGTTATAATGTGACGGTCAATCCAACTATTCGTTGGTAAAAGAGTAGCTCAAGAGCTGGTGTTGGGTGGTAATGACTAGCTGCTTTCCCTCTAGTCTTACAGTGCCAAATTAGCGACGAACAAATAAACTTGTATTCAAAGCTAAAATCACGGGTTTGATCCTCTTTGGTGAGCTCAGCAATTAGCCCGATGTCGCTTTGTTATAAGAAAACACAAAATTATAACTTAGCGCCGTGTAGATAAAAAAATATACTAGTAGTAGTGATTTTTAGAACACTAAAAGACAGATATTTCTGGTTATAGTTCACAGATAATGAATGATTCTGTTTATTTTTGTGTGTGAATCCCAACATATGTTTATTTTTTATGTGTATGAATCCCAGTATGTGTTTATTTTGTGTGTGAATCCCAGCATATGTTTATTTTTTTATGTGTGTGAATCTCAGCATATTTTTATTTTTTATGTGTGTGGATCCCAGCATGTGTTTATTTTTTGTGTGAATCCCAGCATATTTTTTATTTTTTGTGTGTGAATCCCAGCATGTGTTTATTTTTGCATGTGTTTGAGTAACAACATGATGAAAAAAACGTCAAAATCTATGACAGATGAATTGTTTAAGTAATGGGCAGAAAAGTTAGCAAAAACAGTCTTTGCACTGTTATAATTACCTAAAGTTTAAAAGGTTGTGTTTTCTCTAGCGTCGTTAAGAAGAAAAACATAAAATTTGTTCATTTTGAACAAACATAGTGGAATGTAATTGGACAAATATTACAGATTTTTAGCATTCTACGTGGTCACACAAGCATTTGTTATATTGAGTATGATTTCTTTAAAAAAATGTTTCGGTAAAATAATAGAGGGAGTGAAGAATAAGTCATATTCTGGTAATTCTACAAATAATACACTTCTATCAATTTGCTGAAAGACCTTACAACAAAGTAGCTTACTCTGTCTAATTTCCGAGTTTCACTTCAAGCAGCTCCAGTATATTTACCATCCCTGAAGACTGCTAAACCTAGATCATTGCTAATGAGAATTCTCCAGCAAAGTATATTTGCTTTTCATATTTAAAAAGTTTATTAGTCGCTAGGTGATTATCGACAAACTATGAGAAAAAATGTGAAAAAAACAAAGTTATTAAGGTGTTACACTGATGCATGATACGACAGTTTTATCACTGAATGTTCACTTTTTTCATAATTATTATTACTTCAGAATTATTAAGATTAGATTAGATGATATGCAGAAGAGTTGTCGTTACTAGAATGAATCAATTTCAAATTCTGTCTTGTTTTAGAGATGAAATAATTACACATGTTTTCTTACTTCTGATTCACTTTTCTATCTCTTTTTTTTCCCTTCTTGTGCAACATGTTTATATGGTGTACAAGAAAGCGTTAATGGTTAAGTTATGTAATTCAGAGTTTTAATGATATGACGCAATTTATATTAACAACAATAAGTTTGTTTTTTTAATTTCGCACAAAGCCACTAGAGGGCTATCTCCACTAGTCGTCCCTAATTTAGCAGTGTAAGACTAGAGGGAAGGCAGCTAGTCATCACAACACACCGCCAACTCTTGGGGCTACTCTTTTACCAACAAATAGTGGGATTGACCGTCTCATTATAACGCCCCCACGGCTGAAAGGGCGAGCATGTTTGGCGCGACGGGGATGCGAACCCGCCACCCTCAGATTACGAGTCGCACGCCTCAACACGCTTGGCCATGCCGGGCCTCAACAAGAGTAAGCTTCAACGGCTTCACTATAGAATCAATAGTTTCGATTAAGAAAAGTCATTTGTCTTCCTGGCATACTTCTAATTAGTGACGTAGAATGATTAATACATTTCTACTGCTTTCATGTTTCTTAGTATTAAATTTTGGTAATGTTAACTTTCTATAAAAGAGACGTTAAAAAGAATTGTTCTTTTTACCCTTATATATATATATATATTTTCCAGAACAGCAAATATAAAATAAATATGAAAAAAATATATTTTATAATTTTATAGTGTTTGTACCTGTTTTGAAACAAAGATATTTTATAGTTTTATAGTCTTTGTACCTGTTCTGAAACAAAAATGTAAGTGAGCTTACGTTTAACTGTTGTATTGTCATTTGATTTGCGTTCTTTTACTGAGGATATATTTAATACATATACAAGACGTATCTATATAAATATAAAAGAAATGTCTGCTGTATGTCATTGTAATTTCTTCGCAGAGTGTGAACAATATAACGTTACATGACAATGACACATGATTATTTAAAAATTGGTGTGGAAGTTCGTAAGGTCCCTGCGGGGGTACATACAAAATTTTCAGTTTTGCGGTTTCTATGGGTGTTTTTATGTTTTTTTCTACTACTTCGCCCTCTGTTGACGGAACCGCACAAAATGTAAGATGGAGATTTATTGGATCTGTGGTAAAATACGTGAAAATGTGCGTTTTAACATTTTGAGTTATTTTTAATATTTTGTGGGCTTTGCGTTTCTTTTACAATTACATATAAAGGGAAGCAAAGTATTTTTTCGTATTATAAGATAACCTCTCAGGAATGATATATTTACATAAGATCCATCCAGCTAGTTTTAAATAACCTAAAATTTGGGAACAATGAAAGGAACTGACGAGTAAGTTTTGGCGAAAGACTTATTTTGATTTATTTCGTAAATGGCGAAACGTTAAAAAGTGTCTTATTTATTTGGTGCATCTGAGCTTTTGTAAAATTTTTCCACTTGCTTGGAAATCTCTACTTGAGAAATATATTTTATACTACTAATAGTTTTATGTCTCGCACTAGTGACATAGGGGTATGTCTGCGGACTTATATTGCTAGAAATTGGGTTTCGATACCTGTGGTAGGCAGATCACAGATAGCCCTTTGTGAAGTTGTGTGCTTAATAACAACCCACGTTTTACTTTGTTTTTCTCCATTACACACATTTATTACTAGGATCGCTATTATGACAAACTTGTAAGAACAAGTACTGTATCAAAATCATATATATTGCTAAATGGATTCCATACACTTTGAACCTTAACATGTCATTACATCTCTGGAGCAAAAGAAGGCAAGTAACAGTAAATTTCGTGGATAACCTTGCATGACAATGACACACGATTATTCAAAACTGGCGGCTCTATCCGACTCTTAAAACAATTTGGTGCAGATGTATCATCGATTCAAGTATGTCTATTTTCACTATAGAACATTAACGACTGAGAATTTGTGAATCATAACATCTTTTACCTTGATATCTAAATACTAGACTTATTTTTTAGGTTAGCCGATAGCTCAGCGTTAAGTTTTAGGGCTTATAACGTTACAATTAGGAGCTCGATCTGTGCTATGTACACAGCACAGATACATTATTTATATTTTGTGGTGTTAAACGAAAAACAAACAATCTTAGTTTGATAATCATTGTTTATATCCTATAAAAAGATAATGGATATTGACGCTCCTCTTAAAAGATAATGAATATTCAAAAGCAAAATATTTTAACTCCCATTGGAATTTTGTTTTTACTTGAGTGTTTATGCAGCACTAAATTAAGAAACGAATATTTTCTAACAGCCAGGAAACTTTCTTTTTTTATTACTGTATAATCTCTTAAGCAAACATTACTTATGCTCAGAGGTTTCGCTTGTGGTGTGAATTGCGCATACTAATTGATTAACTAACTTACTGCAAATACTGTTAATGTTGCCTGAAATGGTCAAAATATGTTTCGTGATAAGTATCCATTGGTTTTGAAACTATTTTTATGCACAGTAAGATAAGCCTTGATTTGGTTGAAAATATGAATTTTACAGAATACTCTTTGTAAAGATGGTCGTATAAAAACGAATAATTAAAGTATTTTATTCCATTTATTGAAAAGTCATAAAGATCTCAAGAGGTCTTATTCATATAACTCTGATAAAAATAGCTGATGCTGCTCAAACTGCTTTATCCAGCTAGTCGAAATGTAAGTTCCATTTTTCAGCAAGGGTTGATAGGTTTCACACGAATCTTGTTGGACAAGAGATTCACTGATCAGCACAGCCAACTGTGGATCTATATGTTCTGTATTTGCTTCCTATTACAACAAATACATAATCGATCCTCGCACTTTGGGGCCGCGGGAAGGTGTGGATACAGGATTCTTTTTTTTTTTTTTTTGGGGGGGGGTATAATCGACTAAGTAACAGTGACTTAAACCCGACCCCAAGTAAACTTTTCCTTGTTACTGTAACGTAAATTACATGGAATTAGTTTAGAAACAAATAAAAGAAACATATATGACTATAAACTCTCATTTATTGATTTTATTCTAAAATATCAAGTTACAAGTAATCGTACAGCACTATACTGAATCACACAACATAGTGCATGTGACAGTGAACTTTAATATATTCCTAAATAACATGTCACGAGTAAACATACAGCACCTAGGCCTACAACAGTATATCAAGTAAACATACAGCACCTAGGCCTACAGAAGTATATCGAATCACGTACACAACATATTAACATGAACTCTTTAACACCACAGTACATATGACCATGTAGCCAATACTATAAAGTCACTAGGTCTGAGGTCAATTTGGTAATAGTGAGACAGTAGCTCCTTGTTTCTGGGGAAATCCCACTCAGTGGTCTACGTAATCAAAGATATTCTAATTGAGATGATCAGTAGTTTATATTTCTGATTTCCTATTAACCTACACAATTTTAGTACGGCCAGTGAGGGGATGCATCCCCAATCCCCCCCCCCCTCTGTATCCATCCCTGGCCGCGGGTTCTTTACAATGGTGAAGGTAAAAGCTTAATATTCGGACAGAGAGGACAAACAAGACTAGTCAACGAGCTAGTAGTGAGTGGTGTTGACTAACTAACTACCTTCCCTCCTTAGCCTAACACTTAAAAATTAGGGGTTATTATACACCTGTTCGTAAATACCCACAAACAAACAATAATATATCACTGTGTGTAAGTTCTGAAACTAACTATAATTTTCTCGATGGTGAACGGTATGTATGTAATTAATAATTACAATGGACTTCAAAATTCTTACACTCTCTCCTAATCTTAAAGATATTAGACAAAAATATTTGCGTAAAATATTAATTAATAAAAGCGATTCTTATGTATTGTATATCTTTATAACATATGACTAATTTACTGAGTATGACCTGTGTACAATACTGCAAAGTTTGTTTGAATCATAAGCTCTTATCCTATCAATAAGCTTAACAATTTTAATCACATTGTGAACATAATGTCTAAAATTAAGTCATATAATTGATCAATAATTAATTTACTTCTGCAAAGTCCTGTTTCCAAAATAAAAAAATGATATTATAGTTTATAATACTTAGCTGAAAAATGTTACTGGTGTATGTTCACATTCTAAGCTCAAATAATGTACTAGTACATAAGAGCAGCATTTTGTGTTTTATAGTGTGATATTAATATTTAAATATGTATCCGTAGTTTGTTTCAAGGGTTGAAATGTATCGTTTCTATTTGTTTTTACATTTTAGAACACCACTTTATAATTATGATAGTGAAACTGAAACTCTAAGTTTCTGAAAGATTGTAAGTAGGACTTTTATTTCTTTTTTATATCGTTATTCGTAGTTATTAAAGGAATAGTTCGTGCTTTGTTCGATATACGTGGATTATCTTATCTAATTGAACACTTTTACTAAAGGTCCAATTGGGCTTAGCCTCTTCGAAAAAGTGCTACTATTATTACGAACCGATTATCCCTTCTAATGTATGAAAGGTCGAATTAGGCTTAAAATCTTCAACAACAAACAAACAAGAACACGGAGAGTATTTGATCACAATTGCTTTTTTTTTCGAAACTAAATGTTTTAGTTGATCGAATAACACCGTTGTTTGCCGAAACGTTTTAACTTAAATTGTAAATGAACTGCTTGTTAGATAATTTTGTATTAACGTCTGTACAGTTTAAGGAGTGAAACTGCAAAACGTAACATACAATAATGGGCACTCAAATAATGTGTTCTACAAACAGAAATACCTGATCAATGTATAACGTTTACGTGTATTGTAGCGTATTATCGCAATTATCTTATGCTAGTCGTTAGCGCCGACTGAAAACACAATATGCACGTTTTCTCAACAGTTTTTCTTTATTTATCAACGCCTACTGTAATAAGAGTTGTGTTGAAGGTCAGTAACTATATGTTTACGAATCTGTATGAAAACAGGTGAATCGTTGTGGATTAATACGTAGTGAGAAAAACCAATTTGGTTGCGTGCTAAACGATAAAAACTCATTATTGTGAAGTTAAAATGATGTTTATAAATAAAGAGAAGTTATATTGTGCATTAAGGATCAATAGAATATAAAGACGTACTGCGTATATCTTTAAAAAATATAATCGTTATTACACCCATATCACCATGGAAACAGAACGTCTCTGACATTTATGTATCATGGAAACGAAAATGTTAATCAAACATGAACATCTCTGTACTAACCGATATTGTATTACAGTTATCTCTTTTTCGTATATATAAGTTAATAAAATAAAACCATAAAAAGCTATACATAAAGGACAGTGCCTTGAATTTATAAAGATATAGTTCTATGTTGGCCATCTAACTCAGAAATTATTAGAAACATATGTTCCATAAAACTACGTACGGAAAAACTTACTATTGCAGTAATAGCTACCTTTCATTGAGTAAATGTAAATTTTAATTTTATATTCGGTTCATTTAGTTCTATCTATAACATACTTGCTTTGTTTTCTGCCACAGAACAGCATTCAATATCGTTGAACTGTATGTGTACAATGATACAGTAACACCTATCAGTGGAGGTAGATTATTACAGAACTGCTGACCTCAAATGATGAATTCTAAAAATATTTATATGATACTTTTGAATTTTTTTTTATTTGAGTAGTTATAGGTGTAACCATTATCTGTCCCTTGTTCTCCCCATGGTACAGTGGTATGTCTGAGGGGCTTGTAATGCTAGAAACCGAGTTTCGATACTCGTGGTGGGCAGAACACAAATAGCCATTTGTGTAGCTTTGTATGTAGCAAAAACCGACAACAGCAATCATTCTTTAACTACCTTACCAATAAATAAAGACATAACACTGTATAACCTTTCAACTCGTTAAATTATATTTTTACACGATTTTCCGTGTATAAATATATACTAACTAACAGATACTCAATTAGACACAAACATACTCACACACAACACATATATATGTAGTTTTCCTTTGTATTTCACCCGGTTAAAGCGGTTATGCTAAAACGTATGAAAATTTGAACATAATGTCATAAACACCTGTCAATTGGTTCGGGTAGTGAGTCGTCTGTAGTTTTTTTTTTTTTTGACTATTGTAGGGCCTTGTCATAATGTACTGGTCACTCACAAATTTTCTGGGTCACATGTCTGACTTTCAAAACATTTTCGGGCCGAATGTAGCTTAGTCTCTGATTAAACCTGAAGTGTGAACTTCATAATTCAATATTCATGTTCCGTTACTACACTTTCGAGTCACGTTTATGCTATATGAATATGGTCAAATAATCGGAAATGAACAGTATGTTATTTGGTTATTTGTTATGCTGCTAATGTTTAAGTTCTCAAACAAACTAAAACTTTTACTTACTAGCATCAGTGTTCAATTTTTTTTTTACTGGCCAAGTACATTTTCATACCAAGAATTTTTAATATTTTAAGTTTCTTAGAGTAAAAGAATTGTGTGTGTATTTTTCTTATAGCAAAGCCACATCGGGCTATCTGCTGAGCCCACCGAGGGGAATCGAACCCCTGATTTTAGCGTTGTAAATCCGGAGACATACCGCTGTACTAGAGGGGGGGAACTACTGTAAAACTGTTTGGTGTAAAGGGTATTTGTACCCGCGACCCTCACATTACGACACCAATGCCTTAACCACCTGGTCAAGCCACGCCGAGTGAACGACGGTTGGGTAATAACGTTGACATTTAACAGTTAACTGTACAGTGTTAACCAGTGTTAATGTTAACCACTATTAAAAACTGAAATCGTTGCTGAGCACAACCTTTCATAAAATAAAGAGAGATGAACAAACACGTAGATTTGTTTTTAAACCGTTGTAAAGAACGTTTGTTAATAGCCGAAACACTATAGTTGGTAGACCTATGCTATATTTTGTTCTGTTTTTTTGTGATTTCATTTTCTGAACGAATGCAGTTGTTAAACACTATAGCTTTAGCTGCACTTAGCCTATTCTTCTTTTACTTTATTCAGAAATTGTATTGCAGGACAATCATTACTGTGTAACAAGACTTAAGTAGTCATGTACAGATCTAAAATATATAAAACCACGTGGCTAAACTAGGTGGAAGAGTGAATAGTATATTAACATCTCTCTTTATGGCCCGGCATGACCAGGTGGATTAAGGCGTTGGACTTGTAATCTGAGGGTCACGAGTTCGATTCCCGGTCGCGCCAAACATGCTCGTCCTTACAACCATGGAGGCGTTATAAGTGACGGTCAATCCCACTATTCGTTGGTAAAAGAGTAACCAAAGAGTTGGCTGTGGGTGGTGATGACTAGCTGCCTTCCCTCGAGTTTTACACCGCTAAATTAGAGACGACTAACGCAGATAGCCCACGTGTATCGTTGCGCGAAATTAAAAAAATAATAATCATTCTTTATGAGCCATGGCATCGCTGGTTGCAGAATGGCTGTGACATCTCTCGCGTACAAACTTTTAACTCATAGCCTCGTCATCTCTTGACCAATTTGAGATCTAATTGTAGTTTTGAGCTCAGGAGCTCAAACCACTTCGATTGATGTCCTTGTTCACGCTCAAGCTTTCGTACGTGAAGTTACTTTAATCTTATCTAAAAGACTTTCAGTTTGAGGGTGGGCTGGTAGATGTCCTGACGAGTGGTAAAGTCGAATCCGGTATGTGCGCGGCCCACGTTTGTTATTGCTGGCACACAAAAATGTAGGTGATAAAAAGAAAAAAAAAAGCAAAGGTTTTCACAGGTTAATTAACTTTAATCGTGCTGAAAATAATTTCACGCACCTATTGAAGTTTCCCTCTTGTTTCGAAATGAAGGGCTATAAAGGTAAATTCGACACATAAGTATGTAACGTATTGAAATGTCTGCCTACAAACCTGAATTCATGATTAAGATAGTTGTCTAGAAACCTGAGATAACGATTGAAACGTATGCCTATTAACCTGAATTAATAGTTGTAATGTCTACCTATAACTCTAAGCTACTAACTGCAATATCCGCCTATAAATCTGAGTTAATGATTGAAAGCTTTGCCTGTAAACCTGAAGTAATAATTGAAATGTTTGCCTATAATCCTGACCTAAAGACAGAATTATATTAAATTGTTTAGTTGTTTTTTCCTGCTAAGACGTTTTCGGAACTTTTTACAACAAAGAGAAAAAAAATCTTATTAATTAGAAATTGTTGTGGTAAAAAATTAAAAGGCAGAGAAATTACATTAGTTTGATAAAGGACCTCGTGTTTCTGAAGAATGTACAGTAACGTAAAGCACTTTTAAACTATGTATAGCAACGTAAAATACTTTCAGACTATGTATAGCAACGTAAAACACTTTTAAACTATGTATAGCAACGTAAAACACTTTTAAACTGTGTATAGCAACGTGAAACACTTTTAAACTATGTATAGCAACGTAAAACACTTTTAAACTATGTATAGCAACGTAAAGCACTTTTAAACTGTGTATAGCAACGTAAAACACTTTTAAACTATGTATAGCAACGTAAAACACTTTTAAACTATGTATAGCAACGTAAAGCACTTTTAGAACGACATTATTTTAATCTTTCATAGCCGTTAAGTCACACAACCAATCACATTGTAATGTTTTCAAACTCGATTAGAAAACTTCACATTAAAAAAAGTTTGAACTAATATTTAAGGACAATACTCCACACGTATGTCTTTAAAATGTGTATTTTACTCCACGAATGTCACAATTACGTATAATTACTTTGTATTAAAAATAAATTACTGCCTGAAGTGGACCATTTCCAGGATCTATTCATGATACAGATATTATACATCATACTGAACTCATGGGATAATGACATCTAAAATAAGAAAACGTGTAAGATTGTTAGGAACCATGAAAGTTATTATAATCGGGAAAGGTCTTTCGCTAGCTTACCCTGACTTGGGTTTTTTAGAATTAATAACACACAAGAAAATAATAAAAAAATACATATTCTCAGGTTACAACGTAATTAACCACGAATACGTGCAGTGGATACGATAGATCAATGTTAGCATTACAAGTTACTGCAGGAATCCCTGGAAGGAGAAATATCGACCAATTTCCCACAGGTTGAAAAGCAGGATTTAACGTGGTTTCCATGTTTTCTTTAGATTTACAAAATTCTATATAATATAGATATAAATATTCTGGCATATAATGCGTTGAATTTTCTAGATTCACCAAAACTGCCAGAGAGAGAATAAGCCGAACATTTCATAACTACATTAGTCCCTGTGGTGTCATCGTCTTTGGTAGAATATGTGTCCATTTCCAATAAACACAAGTCATTTGTTAAGATTACTCTCAGGCCTGGCATGGCCTAGCGCGTTAAGGCGTGCGCTTCGTAATCTGAGGCCCGCGGGTTCGCGCCCGAGTCGCGCCAAACATGCTCGCCCTCCCAGCCGTAGGGGCGTTATAATGTGCGGTCAATCCCACTATTCGTTGGTAAAAAAGTAGCCCAAGAGTTGGCGGTGAGTGGTGATGACTAGCTGCTTTCCCTCTAGTCTTACACTGCTAAATTAGGGGCGGCTCGCACAGATAGCCCTCGAGTAGCTTTGTGCGAAATTCCAAAACAAACAAAAGATTGCTCTTCCTGACCTAGAAAAAAATTATGAAAATAAGATTGAAGGATATAAAATTAAAAAAATTAGACTAACAGAAATAATTACATCTGTATACTATATGAGTGCAAAGGAAATTCAATCATCCTAGAAGTAGAAGCTTTTGAATGTTGACTCTTTTTTAATTATCTTAGAAATAAGAACATAAATGAAATTTGTAATTAGAATTTGGTGTGTTTGAGAAAATTAGGTGACTTTATTATCTTGTCGGTTATTTCTAATGACATCGGAATTGGTAAAAAAAAAAGTACGTTTGATATTTTTTTATGATTAATGATTATGAACAACGTTTTAATTTAGCAAAAACACTGCATCCCGTGATTACAGAATGTTTGATCGATATGAATTATTGATTATTTTATTTAACACTCAGTTTTAGGCCCGACATAGTTAGGTGGGTTAAGGCGTGCGACTCTTAATCCGAGGGTCGCAAGTTCGAATCCCGGTCGCACCAAACATGCTCGCCCTTTCAACGGTGGGGGCGTTACAATGTGACTGTCAATCCCACTTTTCGTTGGTAAAAGAGTAGCCCAAGAGTTGGCGATGGGTGGTGATGACTAGTTGCCTTCCCTCTGGTCTTACACTGCTAAATTAGGGACTGCTTGTGCAAATAGCCCTCGAGTAGCTATGCGCGAAATTCAAAACAAACAAACACTCAGTTTTCGAGTCCATGAGATCATACTACACGGGTACTGGATGGACGCAAAAGAATTGTTAAAATGTTTGATACCTTAATTAGTGCCAAAACAAATGGGACTTCAATAAAAAGTTCCGTCTGTGAATCTAAACAGAATCGCACTTTACTGCTAAAAGAACTCGTTATTCAGTTGCGGAATGTTTTCTGTTACATAAAACAGTAAAAATGTTTCTGTTCAGGCACTTACTGCACTTAGCCATCCTTCAGCTTCATTGACAAAACTCGTAAAAACCGTAGAGAAAACAGTTTTATATACCTGAGGAAACAGAGCTGACATTGCACAATACTTTCAGCCAGCACCTTGTTTTTTTTGCTTTTGGTGTTTCTTTTGTGTGTGTGGAATTATGGATCAGAACATGATAACCTTATAATATAACCTTAATAACCATGAGATGTATTTCCTTATAACCTGAAAACTTGTTTGGATTCGGCCATGCTTGAGGCAATTCAAATTACAGATATTATAAAGAGCTCATATTCTTATTCAAAATTACAAAATAGACTATAAAAAGCTTTGTTTGGAAATAATTCCAACAAACATCGCTCGGAGATATTGTTTTACCGTTTATTTACAATAAATAAATTTGGCATTTTTCTTCTGATTTGTAACCCTCTGATGGCTAAGAACTAAGTTTGACAGCTTATAATGTTAAAATACGGGATTCGGTTACTGAGTGCTAACAGTTTAGATGCTTCTCATGTAGTATTGGATTTAACATCAAACATCTACTGTGCAAAAAAATAATTAGTTCCCTTTCTTAAACTATTGTTGTTTACATAGCAGTTTTAGCCGCGGCATAACGGCTCATGGAATGGTTTTGCCTTTTTAGCAAATACAAAAGTTTAGCTCATACCTCCGTCATTTCTTGACCTACTTGGGACCTAATTACAGATTTGGACTCACAAAATCAAACCCTTGCAGCTGATGTATTTGACCACATCTAAAGTCTCATAGATTAATTTATTATAATCCTGTCTAAAATAATTTCAATTTAAGGGTAGGCTAGTAAAGACCCTTATGAGAAATAAAATAAAATAGAGTACACGTGTACCCTATGGATATTATTGGCGCACACAAATATAACATATAAAAAGTTGATTGACTATTTCGAATTAAGCACAATTAAGCTATACAATGGGCTATCTGTGCTCTGCCCACCACGAGTATCAAAACCCAGTTTCCCACAAACATACCGCTGTGCTATCGGAAGGATGATATAAAGTTTTTTTTCTGAAAAAAAGATCTAATAGATTAATTTACTCTAATTTTACCTAAAAGAATTTAAAATGCCGCGGCTATTGAGAATTCTCTCTTACTTTAGCAAACATGTTTTTAGGACTCTTAAATGATATCCTTCAGCTCATTCTCCATAATGTTCACTCTATTGATTATCAACAATAGTAAAATGCTAATAAATTAGTTTGAAATCTAAAATCACATCTCTCATTTAATTTGACTACGATGTAACTGGAAACCTAACAAAATTTACTTTAGAAATAACGAGAAAGTAGCGAAAAGCGTAAATAAAAAAATTAAAGTCTGGATTTCAAGAAGGCATTAGAAGAAATTGCGTTTTAAAATTACGAGCTAAACGTCTTTATAATTCAATACAATATATTTTCCTTCCTTCTTTTTTACGTTTTAAGCCAACAGTAAACAAACATAACACTAACGTAATTATATTGGTTTCTGAACAGACATAAAACGATTTTGGAGCGGAAAGTTTTGGAAACTTTGAACGAAGTTGTACATGAGGTTTCTTTCCTTTTTATTCTCTAAAATTCTTGTACAAAATTTGAAGCAAAAGAGAAACAGCAATATAAAAATAAATAAATAAGTACTGTAGACGGTAAGAGGAAATAATGTGTATATATATTTCTAACATAATGATGGAAAAATAACAAATATAACTCTTAACTTACCAGTTACAGATCTGTGTATGTAATATAACTATTGACAGGGTGTGGCACAGCTTGGAAAGCTGACTATTGACAGAATCACTAAAAGCTGACTGGATCGCAGAATCGAATCGTATGAATTTTCCCAAACAAAAAAAAAGATGTCTTTCTCTATCAAAGATGTAATTCATTTTGAAGCTTTCTCAGAACGCAAGATAGATGTGTTATTTGTAAAGAAAAAAATAAAAAGTGGATCTATTTACTATAAACAATAATTTTTCACGGTCATCTGAAGTTTCGCAAACTGATTCTGAATTTTGCAAGCGTAAAAAAAATGAAGTAAAATCTGTTTGACATATTAAAATAGCAACAATAACATATTTTAATAAAGCTGAAGGTGCTCCATTCAGGTACAGTTTCATGGTTCTGTTCTGTTCCATTTGTTTCCTTTTCAATTTGCATTCATTTTCTATTACGACCCGTTACAGAAATATTAGGATGTCCTCTTGAAATTGAAATTAAACTGTCAAATAGTGAATTTTTAATTTACGATTATTGCAACAAGGCTATTTACTACTTAAATAAATATAAACTAAAGTGCTTGTTTTTCGTTGGTCGGACTGACTGAGTGCTCTATGCTGTTACGGACATCCGGGTATTTGTTATATTTTAACGAAATTATACTTTTTTAGGCTTATGTGTGTATTTAAATATTCAAAGAGAATGATTATGAATATATTAACGAGATGCAGTTAAGAAATTGTCTGGAAAAGTTTTTTCTTACACCTCCAGTAGACGAGCAGTATGTGAACGTGTTTGCAACACTACGTACTGGGTTTCGACATAAGTGGTGGGCAGAGATAGTCACGTTGTTCAGTTACACACAAAACAATAGTTTAACTACTTCTTTAGCATCATAGAGAGTAATTTGATGTTTTTATCTGTTTAAATGAACTAGTAAACTTATTATGTAAACTCTCGCGAATCTCAACTGTCATTAATTGGAAACTTTGAAATATTGATGTCCTTTCTGTGTCTTTTTAGTATTATTCATGTGTTATAAGTGACACTGAATAAAAACGTGAGCTAATATTTAATTTGTTTCTCTTTTTTTTCCATTTCTCTCTGCGGTGTTGTATTTCTCGAAGGTCGTGGTCAATAGAGAGACGTTTTACAAGTACCACATAGAACTTAAAAGTGAGAACCAGGAACTATGGCAGAAGTGAGGAATGTATCCAATAAATCATCAAGATCTTTAAAAGGCACTCTCTTGGATAAAGAAATGTTGCCAAATGTAGTAAGATCCATATCTCTCTTCTTCCTTTATCTGTGTGACAAACAAGTTTATAAATGGCTGAGATAAAATGAAGCTGTTGTTAAAAAACCATTAATGGTTGTCAGGAACATAGGATAGTATAGAAGGGTCGTGAATGTCCTAAGACTTGGTGGAGTAATCTTCATGGAAAAGCAAGACACTTGCTTACAAACTTTGATGTTGCAAGATGCTGCTTTGAGCCATCTTCCATCTAGGTCGTTGGCAAGATAAGTCTATTAAATTAAGAATGTCAAGATGTTGTAAGGTGCTGAAATTTGCTTCTTGGTGTGATATAGACAGTTATCTAGATGGTGAGATGTATGATAACACCTGAAACTGTGTCTAACAGTAATAAAGGGGTCACACAGTGGTAGAAAAGTTGGTGTGTGTGTTTTTTTTTTCTTGTAACAAAGCCACACCGGGATTTCTGCAAGGAACAGAAAAGTTGGTGTCAAATACCTATCTATACCAACACAATTACGGATGTAACGTGAAACATGTAAATAAATGAAGTAGTAAAAGTCGCACTTTGGACACACGCGCTGAATGTCTGTTGAAGAGCGGGAGATTTTATGTAACCAAAGATGACAAGGCATAGTTCTAAATGTTGTCCATAGAAGGCATGTCGTTAGGCGCCCGTTGCTAGGCCGCCATGATATCATAGTTAAACAAAGTGTGAACAGAGGGAGGAACAAATTATGAAGGGCTGAAATTGTGTTTCGATACCAGACATGCGGCCATGATGGATGATTACATCACAAAGTAAAGAACTCAGTTTTAGACCGCATCCACTTTCTGTCATAACTGTAGCTCATTGTCTTGAATTGTAGTGGACTGTGTTAGACCTGACAAACAAACCTCCCAGACTAGAATCTAATTTATGTAATACTGAACATTCAGTTACTGTTTTTACAAGTCTACTCTTCACTGCTTTAACGACTGCGAAGATTATTGATGTCTACTCTTTGTATTCTAGTCCTGAATTATCATGATATAGTTTACCATAGTAGCTCAGAAATTGACTGACAGGTTGCTCATTAAATTTCCCATGTGAACACGTGTAATGGTCGTTTTGAAATATATCTAAATGATTGATGGAAACCAGAGAAACGTTTTTCCTTGGCTCTACCTTCACCTATATCTCTTGGAGTTTATGTCACCTCAGTCTTGTGTTAGTAGAAATATACTATTATTAAACTGTCTTACCTTGCTGTAGATCTTCACGTATTTTAAGCAAAAACATGTTCAGACAACAAGGTAATTTTTAAATTCTATGATTAAGTGACATGAAAAATATGCACAAACAAGGTTGCTTCTTCAAATAAACAGTATTTTTCGCATATGTTTATGTTGCTTATGTTTCTGCACTGAGGTGTGATTATTAATTCTCGAAAGTTCATTAAAGATATAAACGTTCGTTGATTTCTAAGCACTATAATCCGTATTATTTATCACGTTCTTACAGCAAAGTCAATGTAGTAATATTTCACGTGTAAGCACCACCTATCTGATAATGTTTGTCCTACTTGTCCTCTGGTTGTATTTACTTAAAGTTATATGGCATAAGGTTCATATTTAGTAGTGTAATTTAATGTTGTGTCTTATAAACTAATCTTCTAACGTGAAATCAGTTTTTAATCTCTTATATTTCTGTTTTGAAATTTGACACCAATGCATCTTTAAAATTATTTTCTTAAGGTTTATATTACCATAAGTTATATAAACACACACACACATACTCTCTGTATGCGTTGACAAACAGAGGTTGATTTAGATAAAAGAATGCATTTAGTCTGTTAAAAGAGTTCGGTTTTGGTTTAAATTTTTGTATAAATCTACTAGAAGGCGCTAGACGTCCGTTTGTTAGCAAGGTTTGTTTGTTTGGTTTGAATTACGCGAAAGCCTACACGAGGGCTATCTGCGCTAGCCTTCCCTAATTTAGCAGTGTAAGATTAGAGGGAAGGCAGCTAGTCATCACCATCCACCGCCACCGTTTGGGCTACTCTTTTACCAACGAATAGTGGGATTTAGCGTTATATTATAACAATCCACGACTAAAAAGGCGAACATTTTGGTGCTACGAGGATTCGAACCTGCGACCCTCGGATTAGGAGCCGAGTGCCTTAACCACTTGGTCATGTCTGGGCCTTTACTTTAGGAAAAAATAATTTTAATAAAATTTTATGGTATTTGGATAACGTTTAAATGATGTTATCACAGAAAGAAACATTTTTAGTTGAGACTGCATTAGTAGCGCTCGAGTTACGGGTTCCAGCTGTCCGTGCACATTTTGTCGAGTGAAGTGGTTTTTCTTTCACTTCAGTTACATTTCCTACACTTCCACGGTTACAGATAAAAGTTCTTCAGACTGAGAGTGTGATATGAAGGAGGTTATTGTTGTTTTAAATCAAACACAAAGCTGCACAATGGGGCCCAGCCCATACGACGAGTATCAAAACCCGGTTTTTAGCGTTGTAAGTCCACAGACATGCCGCTGTGCCACTGGGAGACAGACGTTTAAGAGATACAGTGATATTCTTATACAGATTTTTACGTAAGGAGCTATTTTTTAAGTGTTAGCCTTATTATCCGTAATCTCAATTGTTAAATGGCTTATTTTGTGTTTGAGTCTTATAAAGCAGTCGTAATATGTTTTTGTTATGAAATATTATAAAGCCAACTTGATCAATTCCAGGAACTTATTGTTTAGAAAAAATTAATGTGTTTTTATTTATAATATTCTTTTATTATTCCAGGAATGATAGCACATTCAGATACAGGGTCAACCATAATAAAGCAAACTGATATTTGGCTAGTAAGCCAGCATTCAGACATTTTGAATTCAACCAAAGCTACTGTCAAGACAGCGACGTTTAGTTGCTGTTTATGCATTGTAAAAGTGTGGGTCAAAATGTTCGAGAAGCATCAGGTTCCAATATTGGCGATATCATGGAAGTATATGGAGGAACTCGTTTACAAACTATCGCTTAAGAAGAATATGGCGAACAAAGCTGAAAGTACTTTCAAGAATGGGCAAAACTCCGTAAGAATGAAAATAAAGCTAAGCATTCAACGTTTATGAAGCAGAAAGAGGAACGTTGGAAAGTTGACTTAGAAGATTTATTTATTTGATGTTGTTCATGCTGATACGTTAAATATGATTAAAATTGCAGAATATCGCGAATTCTTGGTAGCTGAACGTGAAAAGAGTTGACGAGGTAAAATAATGGGTGCTGATCAAGTCCTAGCAAATAAGGAGCATGACACAGAAAAAAAGAAAGAAAACGCGTCTGTAAGGAAAGAGATAGTCGAATAAAATAAGTTGAATAATAAACAAGGAGAAAAGAAGGGTAGCCTTGTTTTGCTTTAAGAGTCCACATCTGAAACCGTTGATGAAGATGAGACATCATGTAACAATGGTCAATCTGCAAGGCTAATAAAGCGAAACATATCATTAAATGACAAGTTGTTTGCTCTTCTGGATGTAACCAAGGTCTGTGACCGATGGACAATATCTGTATTGACATCTTCAATTCAAAGAATTGGTCATCATCCATTTGAGTTTAATTTATTTGAAAACAGATGGCTGAGAACGTGCAGAGAGAGATTAATCCACCAATTTCTCTAACAGTATACTGGGATGAAAACCTGCTACAGGATATAACTGTAAATACGACATTGACCGTCTTCCTATATTGGTTTCGGATAAACTGCTTGCAGTTCTTAAGTTCACAACGCATCTTTGTCTTGGGAACGTAGTGATGAATGTAAATATATGACATAAGCTGTAAAACATTTATTGTGAAATAGGAGCACGTATTCCACTTGAGCAGAGGACAAAAAAGAACTGTTGTGGTTAGCATGCTAACCTCTAAAATATGATGTTAGCATGCTAATACCATATTTTAGAGATAAGGATTGATTCAATTGTATATGTCTTCCTTCTAATTAGAAAAAGTCCTGCACTCCCAATTTTTAAGCAATTTCAAAATAGATGGTCATGTCTTGATTACGAAACTAACATACAGTAATAGGTAGGTTTAAGATTGCTATGCATGTAGTTGCTGACGATAATGATGAAATAATGACGTTTGCATTTGATCACCTAGAAAAGGTTTCAATCCAGAGATAATTGTCAAGAATTATTAGAACTTGCAAATATTTCTTGGAGGAACATCTGGCAAGGAAATATACTCCAGCTCATCTTAATTTACTCAGATAAATAACCAAAACCTTTTATTCCTTTAAAGTATGGACGTTTAAAAGTCAATTTAAATTAATCAACATGTGAGAGAAACTAATATTGAAATATTTCTGTTTTCTGTTGCTCAGTTTTATGTTAAGTAATGGTACAAAGGAACTTTCGCAACTCCTGCAAGATATTCAGTTATTGAAAAAAACGTTGAGAGTTACAAAGACAGAAATGAAAATATATCACCTGCGCTCAAGAAAGCTTTTGGATCGCGTGTTGCGTTTATCAGAGGAGCTCATCACACTTCCATTCTTTGATGACGACATCCCTGTTGATACCAGATTTAAAATGGTCGAGGTTTTGAAGAAGCAGATAAATACGTATCTAACGAAAAGTGAAAAGTGTTGATTAAAGGAAAAGAAAGGATTTATTACCTCTAACACCGCAAATCCTTTGAAATTGCTTAGTTATCTAAACTAATGTTTAAATACGATGAGAAAGAGTGCTCTAGTGATAGAAAATATAATTCAGTTAGCGTTAAACACACGTTTTATTATATGAAGGCCGTAAATGATATTGCTGAACAAGGAGTAGCACAAATAACAAGATTCTTACAAATGATGACGAACAAAAACAATGTCTTCTGCTGATCGAAAGAAACCTAAACTAACGAAGTGATCAGTCTAAATATTTTGTTAGAAACATCCACCTATATTTAAAAAAATACAGGTTGTTTATTTGTGCTTCTGTAAGCCTAACATTCCGAATTACTGAAACGGTTGAAATGACATTGGAGCAAAGTGTGAATAGTTCGTAGAAACCCCTGAAGTTCATTTCATTTCGGCGAAATTTTATTCGTAAGAGTCTTTCATTAACATGAAGAACATTCTGAGGTGTCATTAGTTGAAATTGAATTTTTTTTGATAAATATTATGAAACACCCGAATGTACATGTATATATAATGAACATTATAGGTAACAATCATATTATCGTAATTCTTCAAACGTGATCAACGCCTGTTTATTACTGCATTTGCCCCCCCACAAGTACAACGGTATGTCTCCGGATTTACAACGCTAAAATCAAGGGTTCGATTCCAGTCGGTGGGTTCAGCAGATAGCTCGATGTAGCTTTGCTATAAGAATAAACACACACACATCACTGCATTTCTTACAGAACAAACAAGAGCCCATAATTTAAATAAAAATTGATTATGGTTTCTAAAAGCCATAACATCTCAACCTTTTTCGAAAAAAAATTCAATATTTAAAATAAATTTAAAATGAAAACGTTCTAAAGAATTTTCCTGCAAGAAGTTTCTTTAAGTCAATAGTAGAACCTTTCACGATAGTGATATTCTGCTATCTAACCGAATGATCCGGCGGATATTTGCCTTTTCTTATATATCAAGTAGAGAATTTTAATAAAATAGCAATATTGTGAACTATGTATGTTATATTAATTTTCTATATACATTCGATTTGTAGCAACATGGGTATCTGCTTTAATAAAACACGTATATGCGTGTGAGTGTGGCACGCTTTAGTGGCATACGTCTCTTTGATGGAACTGTTTCTTTCTAAGCATATTTCGATATGTTACAAACCGCCAGAGGGTGTTTTTATAATTACTTTGTGCACGTTATCTGAGTGAACTCTTCCAATTAAAACGAGTAATATGTCGTGTTGATTATTTCTTGAAATTAATATAGGATGCCAGTAGTTATGGTATGCTGAACTGGAATATACTTTGGGCTTTTACTCAATGCGACTATTGTTTGGTAGTTAGCAAGGAAAATATCAAGTTATCATCAGCCTTTAGACAGAGGCCAAAAAAATAAGGTCACAGAGACTGTTTCCTAGAACAGCCTAACATTAAAGAGGAGGTGTCTCTTGCAAGGATCTCAATAACATTAAACAAAAGGAGTGTTAAGGAGGAGGAATCTCTTGCAAGGATCTCATTAACATTAAACAAAAGGAGTGTTAAGGAGGAGGAATCTCTTGCAAGGATCTCAATAACATTAAACAAAAGGAGTGTTAAGGAGGAGGAATCTCTTGCAAGGATCCCAATAACATTAAACAAAAGGAGTGTTAAGGAGGAGGAATCTCTTGCAAGGATCTCAATAACATTAAACAAAAGGAGTGTTAAGGAGGAGGTGTCTCTTGCAAGGATCCCAATAACATTAAACAAAAGGAGTGTTAAGGAGGAGAAATCTCTTGCAAGGATCTCAATAACATTAAAAAAAGGAGTGTTAAGGAGGAGAAATCTCTTGCAAGGATCTAAATAACATTAAACAAAAGGAGTGTTAAGGAGGAGGAATCTCTTGCAAGGATCTCAATAACATTAAACAAAAGGAGTGTTAAGGAGGAGGAATCTCTTGCAAGGTTCCCAATAACATTAAACAAAAGGAATGTTAAGGAGGAGGAATCTCTTGCAAGGATCCCAATAACATTAAACAAAAGGAGTGTTAAGGAGGAGGAATCTCTTGCAAGAATCTCAATAACATTAAACAAAAGGAATGTTAAGGAGGAGGAATCTCTTGCAAGGATCCCAGTAACATTAAACAAAAGGAGTGTTAAGGAGGAAAACTCTCTTGCAAGGATCTCAATAACATTAAAAAAAGGAGTGTTAAGGAGGAGAAATCTCTTGCAAGGATCCCAATAACATTAAACAAAAGGAGTGTTAAGGAGGAGGAATCTCTTGCAAGGATCTCAATAACGTTAAACAAAAGGAGTGTTAAGTAGGAGGAATCTCTTGCAAGGATCTCAAGAACATTAAACAAAAGGAGTGTTAAGGAGGAGGAATCTCTTGCAAGGATCTCAATAACGTTAAACAAAAGGAGTGTTAAGTAGGAGGAATCTCTTGCAAGGATCTCAATAACATTAAACAAAAGGAGTGTTAAGGAGGAGGAATCTCTTGCAAGGATCCCAATAACATTAAACAAAAGGAGTGTTAAGGAGGAGGAATCTCTTGCAAGGATCTCAATAACATTAAACAAAAGGAGTGTTAAGGAGGAGGTGTCTCTTGCAAGGATCCCAATAACATTAAACAAAAGGAGTGTTAAGGAGGAGAAATCTCTTGCAAGGATCTCAATAACATTAAAAAAAGGAGTGTTAAGGAGGAGAAATCTCTTGCAAGGATCTAAATAACATTAAACAAAAGGAGTGTTAAGGAGGAGGAATCTCTTGCAAGGATCTCAATAACATTAAACAAAAGGAGTGTTAAGGAGGAGGAATCTCTTGCAAGGTTCCCAATAACATTAAACAAAAGGAATGTTAAGGAGGAGGAATCTCTTGCAAGGATCCCAATAACATTAAACAAAAGGAGTGTTAAGGAGGAGGAATCTCTTGCAAGAATCTCAATAACATTAAACAAAAGGAATGTTAAGGAGGAGGAATCTCTTGCAAGGATCCCAGTAACATTAAACAAAAGGAGTGTTAAGGAGGAAAACTCTCTTGCAAGGATCTCAATAACATTAAAAAAAGGAGTGTTAAGGAGGAGAAATCTCTTGCAAGGATCCCAATAACATTAAACAAAAGGAGTGTTAAGGAGGAGGAATCTCTTGCAAGGATCTCAATAACGTTAAACAAAAGGAGTGTTAAGGAGGAGGAATCTCTTGCAAGGATCCCAATAACATTAAACAAAAGGAGTGTTAAGGAGGAGGAATCTCTTGCAAGGATCTCAATAACATTAAACAAAAGGAGTGTTAAGGAGGAGGTGTCTCTTGCAAGGATCCCAATAACATTAAACAAAAGGAGTGTTAAGGAGGAGAAATCTCTTGCAAGGATCTCAATAACATTAAAAAAGGAGTGTTAAGGAGGAGAAATCTCTTGCAAGGATCTCAATAACATTAAACAAAAGGAGTGTTAAGGAGGAGGAATCTCTTGCAAGGATCTCAATAACATTAAACAAAAGGAGTGTTAAGGAGGAGGAATCTCTTGCAAGGTTCCCAATAACATTAAACAAAAGGAATGTTAAGGAGGAGGAATCTCTTGCAAGGATCCCAATAACATTAAACAAAAGGAGTGTTAAGGAGGAGGAATCTCTTGCAAGAATCTCAATAACATTAAACAAAAGGAATGTTAAGGAGGAGGAATCTCTTGCAAGGATCCCAATAACATTAAACAAAAGGAGTGTTAAAGAGGAGAACTCTCTTGCAAGGATCTCAATAACATTAAAAAAAAAGGAGTGTTAAGGAGGAGAAATCTCTTGCAAGGATCCCATAACATTAAACAAAAGGAGTGTTAAGGAGGAGGAATCTCTTGCAAGGATCTCAATAACGTTAAACAAAAGGAGTGTTAAGTAGGAGGAATCTCTTGCAAGGATCTCAAGAACATTAAACAAAAGGAGTGTTAAGGAGGAGGAATCTCTTGCAAGGATCTCAATAACGTTAAACAAAAGGAGTGTTAAGTAGGAGGAATCTCTTGCAAGGATCTCAATAACATTAAACAAAAGGAGTGTTAAGGAGGAGGAATCTCTTGCAAGGATCCCAATAACATTAAACAAAAGGAGTGTTAAGGAGGAGGAATCTCTTGCAAGGATCTCAATAACATTAAACAAAAGGAGTGTTAAGGAGGAGGTGTCTCTTGCAAGGATCCCAATAACATTAAACAAAAGGAGTGTTAAGGAGGAGAAATCTCTTGCAAGGATCTCAATAACATTAAAAAAAGGAGTGTTAAGGAGGAGAAATCTCTTGCAAGGATCTAAATAACATTAAACAAAAGGAGTGTTAAGGAGGAGGAATCTCTTGCAAGGATCTCAATAACATTAAACAAAAGGAGTGTTAAGGAGGAGGAATCTCTTGCAAGGTTCCCAATAACATTAAACAAAAGGAATGTTAAGGAGGAGGAATCTCTTGCAAGGATCCCAATAACATTAAACAAAAGGAGTGTTAAGGAGGAGGAATCTCTTGCAAGAATCTCAATAACATTAAACAAAAGGAATGTTAAGGAGGAGGAATCTCTTGCAAGGATCCCAGTAACATTAAACAAAAGGAGTGTTAAGGAGGAAAACTCTCTTGCAAGGATCTCAATAACATTAAAAAAAGGAGTGTTAAGGAGGAGAAATCTCTTGCAAGGATCCCAATAACATTAAACAAAAGGAGTGTTAAGGAGGAGGAATCTCTTGCAAGGATCTCAATAACGTTAAACAAAAGGAGTGTTAAGTAGGAGGAATCTCTTGCAAGGATCTCAAGAACATTAAACAAAAGGAGTGTTAAGGAGGAGGAATCTCTTGCAAGGATCTCAATAACGTTAAACAAAAGGAGTGTTAAGTAGGAGGAATCTCTTGCAAGGATCTCAAGAACATTAAACAAAAGGAGTGTTAAGGAGGAGGAATCTCTTGCAAGGATCTCAATAACATTAAACAAAAGGAGTGTTAAGGAGGAGGAATCTTTTGCAAGGATCCCAATAACATTAAACAAAAGGAGTGTTAAGGAGGAGGAATCTTTTGCAAGGATCTCAATAACATTAAACAAAAGGAGTGTTAAGGAGGAGGAATCTCTTGCAAGAATCTCAATAACATTAAACAAAAGGAATGTTAAGGAGGAGGAATCTCTTGCAAGGATCCCAGTAACATTAAACAAAAGGAGTGTTAAGGAGGAAAACTCTCTTGCAAGGATCTCAATAACATTAAACAAAAGGAGTGTTAAGTAGGAGGAATCTTTTGCAAGGATCTCAATAACATTAAACAAAAGGAGTGTTAAGGAGGAGGAATCTCTTGCAAGAATCTCAATAACATTAAACAAAAGGAATGTTAAGGAGGAGGAATCTCTTGCAAGGATCCCAGTAACATTAAACAAAAGGAGTGTTAAGGAGGAAAACTCTCTTGCAAGGATCTCAATAACGTTAAACAAAAGGAGTGTTAAGTAGGAGGAATCTCTTGCAAGGATCTCAAGAACATTAAACAAAAGGAGTGTTAAGGAGGAGGAATCTCTTGCAAGGATCTCAATAACATTAAACAAAAGGAGTGTTAAGGAGGAGGAATCTTTTGCAAGGATCCCAATAACATTAAACAAAAGGAGTGTTAAGGAGGAGGAATCTTTTGCAAGGATCTCAATAACATTAAACAAAAGGAGTGTTAAGGAGGAGGAATCTCTTGCAAGAATCTCAATAACATTAAACAAAAGGAATGTTAAGGAGGAGGAATCTCTTGCAAGGATCCCAGTAACATTAAACAAAAGGAGTGTTAAGGAGGAAAACTCTCTTGCAAGGATCTCAATAACATTAAACAAAAGGAGTGTTAAGGAGGAGGAATCTTTTGCAAGGATCTCAATAACATTAAACAAAAGGAGTGTTAAGGAGGAGGAATCTCTTGCAAGGATCTCAATAACATTAAACAAAAGGAGTGTTAAGGAGGAGGAATCTTTGCAAGGATCTCAATAACATTAAACAAAAGGAGTGTTAAGGAGGAGGAGTCTGTTGCAAGGATCCCTACATCATTAAGGAAGAGGCGTTTGCTACGAAGATAAGAGTAACATTAAGGAACAGGAGACTGTTTTCAAGGATCCTAGTAACATTAAAGAAGAGAATCGTTAAGGTGGAGGAGTCTGTTGCAAGGATCCCTGTATTATAAAGGAAGAGAAGTCTTCTGCAAAGATACCAGTATCATTAAGTAGCAGGAGTTTGTTTAAAGGATTCCTGTAACATTAAAGAAGAGAACTGTTAAGAGGAAGATTCCTGTGTCTAAAACAAGAGTCTCAAACAGTCCCATCACTTTGAGACCATACGAAAATAACAGGAGACGTTAAAGAGGAGACGACAGAAATAGTTGTATTCCAGATCGACAATCCAGGACCATTCAGTCCACTCTAGAAAACACATCTAAACTACAGTGGTGTCTGTTAATCTTGGAACGAGTTAATCAGCCATCAGCTATCTTCTATTCCACAGATAAGACCATAATAGATATGAGATGTTATTTAATTTTTTATAATGCAAAATACTGTTTTCAAAACCATTACTGATTTACTATTTAAGATTCACTTTCTAAATTTATTGTATTTAACGATCATTAGGTAAATACTGAATTAATGAATTACCCAGAGTGAATCAGAAACTGTAAAAAAACTTCATAGACTGGTTTCATGGGAGGATTTTAACTCTGTGTTCTATATTTTATATATATGTATATATCCTTTTCTGTGTTAGTGTTAGACATCGACATAAAGATAGTTATGTAACAGACCGAATATATTTTAATATTGTGGTTGCTTTGTTGTTAAAATGCTGAAAAATCAAGCATATATGTAAAACTGTAATTAAGATTCGAAGTTTAAATATTTTTTCTCTTATCGTCTTAACTGAGAAAATATAGAAACTAAAGTTTACTTTAATGACGATACCAAGAAAATATATATTGTAATACTGTTGACATATTTTCGCACTACACTGATAATTATTATAGTGTGGACGTCTATGCTAGCGAAGTGCGATTACAACCTACTATATCTGTCATAGAGTAATAGCATTAGGCTTAACTTATATTTAACATCACATTCTTTTGTCATTCTCCTATGATTTTCATATAATAATAAGAATGTAATAGCGTTTCAAATCACCATATTTGCCATATCCTTTCATGACGATTCATTTCGCTCGATACCATAACTCATCAGACAGGCATCTTCGTCGATAGACACAAGGGACATAGTGTTGCTGAAATACCGTTATAAGCTCTTCTTTTCTGGAAACCGTGAGAGACCGAATAAAGAACACAGCCTTACAAAATGTAATAAGCCTAATATCATTATCTCACAAAAAATATAGTTATGTTTTCATGTTACTCTTATTGTTCTATTGCTGCTATTACTTTATATACGCTATGTTGACCGATAGATTTTTCATATTTCTATAGATGTTTCTCAGATATTGTTAATAGGATCTAGTATTGCTCTCACTGAGTTCTTTGATACTGTTCACTTGTAAACCAATAACACAGCAATATTACGTCATTGTCATTGCCAGTAAAGAATGTTCATTACAAATACATTATTTATTTATTAATTATTCAATTTAATAAAATTGTAACAGCAGGTTAGATAACCCAAAATATCACAGTTGAAAAGTGAGAAAAGCAAAACATAATTCATTATTATACGTCACTGCAGAAGTTCCTCTACATTCGTTTTTCACGCATCTTACCAGGTGTATTGTAGTGAAGTTAGCTTCGTAAGAAATGTTCACTGAATCATATTTTCTACAGTATTTGCTAAAAAAGAAGAAAAAAAGACAGTGACGGGGTGTGTTATAGCTGAGACGCTGATCGTTTTGTATTTTTGTAATATTTCTTTCCAGGAAACAAAATATAATAGCTATGTTTGTTTTATTTCTTGTTCTAATTTATTTGAAGACAAAATGATTATCGTAAATTCAAAAAGACATTGTCAAGCTTGTTAATAGAACATCAAAACAGCAATGTATATTGATTTATATGGCAAATGAATTGATTTCATGATCTATTTCATGTTAGCATCCTTCTAGTACTACGAAATCCAGAAAAAAATAGAAACATGTTTTTCATAGCCTTGCAATAATATAAAATTTATATTACTTTATCGAGGTAAATGTACGTCTTTATATCTATCTCACACCTTATTTTACTATACTTTACTTTTTTTTAAACTAAGTGAGCAGCAAATTGTTAAATAAATCATAGTTGACTGTTTATAAGATAACCATGGTCGTTTTACCAATATCAAACTTTGATATATAACGGTAAGCAAAATAACTATAGATATCTGAACACATTTGCTTTCAGCTTTGATCAAGTGGTGGTCAGATATTTTTATGAACATCGTTGCCTTGACAGTGTAGCCACAAATAACTGTACACTGATCCCCTATATTCCTTTAATCTGTTGAGTGCGACAGTTATAACGTGGATATGTGAATACATATTAAGAATCTAAGCTTGTTCATATAAATGAACCATATACTAGTCCCACGAACTGGTGATGCATATACTGTTTCGCTAGCTTATCAAGAGATCCATAATTTAGAAATTTAACACAAGACTTCACTATTCTAAGCAAAAGAAAAACTAATTCTGTGGAATCACATCTCAGGGATAATGAATTTTGAAGAAAAAGTTATTTCAAAACTCAGTTGCAAAACTAATTTTAACAGTCTTCATAAAATCGCAGTGCACTTTTTTAACGAACAAATTCAAACTGCGAAAGTCATTTGGCTGCAGGATAAGTAAAACATCTAAGTACTCGAACGTTTTAATGTTTCTTTCCATGTGTAAAGATGCCGTATTTATTACGTTGAATACAAAAATAAAGTTAAAATTTGAAGGTGAATTTATTAAGACTAATCTTAGAACAAAATGTAGGAACATTACAGTCCTATAGCAGTATGTATACAGCAGGCTGTAAAAATATAACAGACCAGAGATTTCTAATCAACATTTAAGTCTTCGAAAGGCAAGTTTTCTCACTTAAGAAATAAATTTACTTAAATGAAGCAAGAAAAACACTTTCTGAGGTGATTACCAAACAAACTGAGAATTACAAAGGAACGAGTTCAATTAAACCTGAGAAAAATAAACCTGTTCTTTTTAAATCTTACAAACGTGAATAATAAAAACTCTTCCATTAAAATTTCACAATCCCATATAACAAAGACTTTCCTAGTAAAGTTCTACTATTCCGAATAATAAAGACTGTACTATTAAAGTTCTACAATCCTGAATAATAAAAACTCTTCCATTAAAATTAAGACTTTTCTAGTAAAGTTCTACTATTCCGAATAATAAAGAATGTTCTATTAAAGTTCTACAATCCTGAACAATAATGACTGTTGTGTTAAAGTTCTACAATCCTGAATAATAAAGAATGTTCTATTAAAGTTCTACAATCCTGAACAATAAAGACTGTTGTGTTAAAGTTCTACAATCCTGAATAATAAAGAATGTTCTATTAAAGTTCTACAATCCTAAATAATAAAGACTGTTCTGTTAAAGTTCTACAATCCTGAATAATGAAGACTGTTCTGTTAAAGTCCTACAATCCTGAATAATAAAGACTGTTCTGTTAAAGTCCTAAAATTCTGAATAATAAAGACTGTTCTGTTAAAATTTTACAATCCTATATAATGAAGACTTTTGTAGTAAAGTTCTACTATCACGAATAATAAATACTGTTCTATTAAAGTTCTACAATCCTGAACAACAAAGACTGTTGTGTTAAAGTTCTACAATCCTGAATAATAAAGAATGTTCCATTAAAGTTCTACAATCCTGAATAATAGAGAATGTTCTGTTAAAGTTCTACAATCCTGGATAATAAATAATGTTCCATAAAAGTTCTACAATCCTAAATAATAAAGACTGTACTATTAAAGTTTTACAATCCTGAATAATAAAGACTGTTGTGTTTAAGTTCTGCAATCCAGAATAATAGAGAATGTTCTGTTAAAGTTTTACAATCCTAAATAATAAAGACTGTTCTGTTAAAGTTTTACAATCCTGAATAATAGAGACTGTTGTGTTTAAGTTCTGCAATCCAGAATAATAAAGATTGTGTTATTAATCTCCTACAATCCTGAATAATAAAGACTGTTATGTTAAAGTTCTACAATCCTGAATAACGAAGACTGTTCTGTTAAAGTTCTACAATCCAGAATAATAAAGATTGTTCTATTAATCTCCTACAATCCTGAATAGTAAAGACTGCTCTGTTAAAATTTTACAATCTTATATAATAAAGACTTTTCTAGTAAAATTCTACTATCCCGAATGATAAATACTGTTCTATTAAAGATCTACAATCCTGAACAATAAAGATTCTTCCATTAAAGTTCTGCGATCCTGCGGTGACACTAGAATCTAGGAATCAGTTTATAAACAGGTTTGAAGAAACCTTCAATCCTTATTTCGCGAACCGCATATTTGAATGTATTCAAATACTACAAATCTATTAATTCACAAAATAAATATGTATATCTGCTTTTCTTATACGGTGAGAAGTACAGCAATTACGATGAGAGGTAACAGAGACGATTTTTAACTTCTTTAGTTTTAGAACCATGAACACAATTATAGTTTCACAGGTATAACGGTTTTGATATCTTCTCATGTATACATCTTGTAACTTCGTAAGTTACATCCACTGAATGTTATATTTTTACTTTACGTGCTTTCGTTTTCACTATACTTAAAGCAGAGTTTCGATAATACGATTCAATTACAAAGGAAAGCATATAGACTGTTCTTTATCTCTTTTATTTCAGATATTAGGGGAGGCAAATGTCATAAAGCTAAGATAAATATACTGATATAAAAACCCACCTGAAAAGAAAGCTTACTATATATCACTGGTATTGTATTTGAAATGAATGACAAATAATTGTTATTCCTTATTCTTGGTTGCTCCATTTCATCATTATATATTCTTTATTTCTTTATTCTTTATTTATATATTCTTTAACTTTCGGATAAGCTTCTTCGTTCCATCCACAGAGATCATACGATCATTTATTTGATCAGGTGGAACGGTAAAAAAAATCTGTCCTTATATGTAACCTTGATATAAATTGAGACGGACATGATAACAAATTATGTGCAGCCGATTGTATTGTATTCAGCGTGGTCCTTCTCAGAACAGCATGTGTCTGAAGGTTAACTTATTTGTAATAATTATAGTACTAAATCTTGAAATTATTACACATTCTATTTTGTTAGATATGATAAGGTGGAAAGGATGAGTCTTGCATTAACATTTGGTACTATTTTCAAGAATGTCTACTGTATGTTTAACGCAATCCCACTAGAAGAAAGCGGTGAATAATTAACAGCTGTAATTAGATCTCTCGAGGTAGAGCTATGAACTAAAAGTTTGTACGTGAAAAACAATAACTCAGAGTCATGCTATTAACCGCTATACTACGACTAAACAGTTTATGTTTGATATGTGCTGTTCTTGTTTCTGTGGAGTGAGTCTGCTAGTCTCATTGCGCGTAAATCTGCTTATACTTTTATTTTTCGATCTCTTTATTGAGATATTTACTTATATTGATGTTTCATTTCAGGCCTTCGATATCTTCACTTCCCTCTATATGATTGTCACTGTATTTTTGTTTCATTTTTCTCTGTTTAATCCACTCTCTATCGTCCTTCTATGGTTGTTTAATTATCTATATTTCTGTCTGTCATAGTTTGTTTTATTTTTTTTCTCTGCATGTCCATCTAAAGTTATGTTTCCTATTTCTGTCTCTCTCTTCCGCTGTACATTCACTTTACTTATAGTAACACTGATAGTCTCGGAATTCGTAGAACTATTGTATCTTCTTAATTATGTCTACCATATTTTACTGTTTCCTTTCCTTTATTATCGGCTCTCCCTAATTCTTTGTATGGACATCGATTTACCTCTCTATCAACATCGGTATATAATCTTCAATTAATCCACTTCTATTACCACGTGTAACTGTTTACTATCTCTCTATTTATTGTTATTTATCGCTAGTTTTCTCCTTTGTCTTTATAACCATCTACTTACATCTGTATAATTATAGATTTTTTCTCTCTCTAATATCGCTTGTAACCGTTTTCTCATGAATGTCCGTTTTCTCTGTCCTTACGTTTGTATTAATCTTCCTTTTTGTAATGTATCTGTCTCTTTTCCCCTGTTTAAAGTAAAGTTTTACTTGGTTTAAAGTAAAATTGATATATAGGAGTTTTTATAATTGGTGTCATTTTCAGTCACTTTTTTATTTAAGTTTTGTTTCTTAATTATTTCTATCTGTATGTTACGTTATTTTCTGCTATTAATTAAATGGTTAGAAAACACGGGATTAATGACTTATGTTAGGCATTTCTGTGACGAGTAATGTTTTCTTTTTAAATAAGTAAAGTGCTTAGAGAATGCTTATTTTCTATGGTTTGAGCCACGCAGACGTTTCCTATTTGTTACAGATAAATTATAAATACCTGCTATGAAAGCATACATTTAACATACGTGACCGTTTTTAGTTAAAAAACAATAAAAAACTTAAACCGAGGGCCTTTGATTAACAGGTCTGATGCTCTATAAATAAACTACCCAAGAGTATAATCCGTTCTCGTTTATACAAAATAACTTATAATGTGGTCATCATACTACGCTATGATCAAAGAAACTCAATCAATACCTAATAAGACTATCCAAGATGTTTTTTGGTAAGTAAATTGAACACATTTACAAATAATTTTTAAAAAATTCACATATATACGTTTGTGTAGTTTCAATAAAAATCGCTGCTCAAGGAGTGTGGCTAAGTTCCCTTTGCTACTGTTACTCGTTGTTCTGGGTCATTCTGCTCCCAACCCGCAATGAACGGGTGGTTAAGGTGCTTGACTCGTAATCTGAGGATCGCAGGTTCAAATCCTCGTCATACCAAACATGCTCGCCCTTTCGGGCATGGGGGTGTTATAATTTAACAATCAATCCCAGTAATCTTTGGCAAAATATAGCCCAAGAGTTGGTAATGGGTGGTGATGAATAGCTGCCTTCCCCGAGTTTTACATTGCTAAATCAAGGACTGGTAGTGCAGATAACCTTCGTGTAGCTTTGCGCGAAATTCAAAACCATACAAGCAAACATTTCTCTCCCTAAGTGACACGCATCACAAATGTGTTAACAAAACTTTAGTTCTCTCATCATTCCTATCGGAAACATCCTACATCTCTAATACTAACCATCACAACAAGAACTTTCCCAATATCTTTTAGTACTAAAGTTCAATCCAATGTGTCCCAAATTTAGTTTTATTATAATTTTATGTAACAGATGCTTGTGGACATATACGTTGTTTGAGTTTTGCTTCTTCCTATACAACTGTTTGTGAGGTGCCTTCTAGCCCCTTAATTAACTGACAGATAAATAAATTATATTACTATTTTTTTTTCGAATCACTACATTTAATAAATAACATGGAAACACATCCACTGATACACATCCAACCACATACTTTAGTTCTTACCTCAAATTCATATAATGTAGAATATATTCATTGCTGTTTTATCGGTCTAAATAACGTTAAAATGCGAGATTTAATACACAAAGTGGACAGCATGGACAGTTTAATGTGTACCCACGAGCTATAATAAAAAACTATTTTTGAGTTTATTTTATAATAATAAACAATAACAAACAAATTACTCTTTAGAATATTTTTATATTCAATAAATCGCAACTAGAATACGGTCGAAGTAAATTAAATGTTTATGTGAAAAAATCTAGTTTAAATTGTGAATAAATAAATATCCATTTTAATACTAAAATGAAGTAACATAATTTGTTTTATGTTTCGAAAAGTGAAATCCCTAAGCCTAAACAACTTGATATTTTTCTTTAAAGCAAAATTTCAAAAAGGGTATTAAATATATATATATATATTCTTAATGTTGAATATAAAACCAGGGGCTTTTTGTATCAACTTAATGAGCAACATGTCTCAGCTGCAGTTTTAATATAACACTTTATTCAAGAAATATAATCTGTTTTAGCACACCCTAGTGACAAGTTATCGTTACACCGAGGTCATTATTACATTTTTTAGACATAAAATTCGTTATTTTTTTCATAAAATAATTTCGTCCTTTTATATTAATATCTATTTTCGTTTGTATATTACATAGCAAAATTATGCGACATTTACTGGCCTTGAGGGTTACTTAATTTTTGATCTGTTTGTTTTATTTATGGGTTAGGTTTTAACAAGTTATATTAGAGTCGCCTTGTTTCATATAGGGTAACTTGAATATCTACTGTGAGTCAATGAAGCATTACGTGAAGGTGACAGTATTGAATGGTTGCAATGAATAAAATGTGTGAGCCATAAAAGAAAAACAAATCTTTGCGGCGTTCTCATTAGGAAGGAGATTTTGGTAAATGAAGTTATTACATGGTGGAGAAGACGAATATACAGCTACTTTGTACAGACGAATCAACAACGTCTTCAAAACGAATCGTTTGTTTGTTTGTTTGTTTTGGAATTTCGCACAAAGCTACTCGAGGGCTATCTGTGCTAGCCGTCCCTAATTTAGCAGTGTAAGACTAGAGGGAAGGCAGCTAGTCATCACCACCCACCGCCAACTCTTGGGCTACTCTTTTATCAACGAATACTGAGATTGACCGTCACATTATAACGCCCCCACGGCTGAAAGAGCTAGCATGTTTGGCGCGATGGGAATGCAAACCAGCGACCCTCAGATTACGAGTCGCACGCCTTAACACGTTTGGCCATGCCGGGCAAAACGAATCGATCACATAGTTAGTCAAAAATTATAATAAGTGTTTCTGTAATTATTTTAATAGTATCGTTTATTTGCTTCGTAATCCGAGGGTCGCGAGTTCGAATCCCCGTCATACAAAAATGCTCACCCTTTCAGCTGTGGGGGGTATTATAATGTTTTGATCAATCCCACTATTCGTTGGTAATAGAGTAGCCTAAGAGTTGGCGGTGGGTGGCGATGACTAGCTGTCTTTATTCTAGTCTTACACTGCTAAACTATATCCCTCGTTTAGTGTTGTGTGAAATTCAAAACAAACCAATCATAGTTTTTGCTGTTGTTTTTTCAGACTATTTTAGTACGGTAATTAAAACGGATTCTAAAACCCCTTAAATATTATATACACATTACCACTATAAGAGAGACATAACTTTGTTTCATTGGGCTAATGCGCCAAGCTATGCCGACGAGCTTTGACCATCAGATACTGCAGTCCACAGCAAAGGGTATAAACAATCAGAAAAAAGAAATACCGCGTATATAAGTATAAATGTTAACTTGTATTTTAATACAAATCTCAATACACATACAATGACTACATTATCTAAGTAAAATATTGTAACAGGTATTAATCTGTGTGAGCGGCTTGTTAAAATATAGATTGTTTTAGCCATGCCTGTAACACAATAAACATCACTTTATTTAAAGAACGTGTGTGTTTATGTGTTTTTCTTAGAGCAAAGCCACAAAGGGCTATCTGCTCATTCCACCGGGGGGAATCGAACCCCTGATTTTAGCGGGGTAAATCCGAAGACATACCGCTGTACTAGCGGAGGGCGTTTAAAGAACGCGGAGATATTTTGTAACGGATTTACTACTGTATATCGATATTAATTATCTATGTTTGTTTAAGTTAAATTTATATTTAAAAATGCACATAACTTATATTGTTTAATCACTGTTGCGAAATCCCAGCCAATTCACTTAAGTTGTAGAAGATTTTCAAGTGTAACAACCAACAACATATGCGTGTACGTAAACACTAGTGTATCGTCAGTATTGTTGTGCAGACTGAAATTTCTGGAAACTCTCCTTACGCCTATAAATGTAACCAATGCAACGCGCCAAGAGACTGTAAATATTATTGGTTTGCTACAGTTGGTATACTATAAACCTAGGTAGCTATAATTGTGATTAATGCTTATTGTTCGAAAGCTATATATATATATATGACCAGGAATGTTTATAAATTTCGATCGTTACGAACCATTTGACTTCAGCGTATTCACTTTAGACTTTAATATTTTCATGAAAATATTAAACAACTTTATCGATGATAAAAACTTGAGGTGTGACTGACGAAGAAAGAACACAGAGCTAACAAGCTCCATGTTAAGTGCATTGTATCCACATGAACTCGAAATTAATTTCCTCATCGTGAACCCTCGATAAGATATCCAGTTTTCGGCCAGACAGAAGACTGAATATTATTTGTAAGTTTGTAAAATCTTTGTACATTGTTTTATTGTTTGTATATTAAAATATATTTGTGTTGAAAACATATCAATATATGTATATCAATCTCGTGAGCAATAAGATAAAAGGGATACACATCGATATTTATTTAACTTCTTAATCAAAATTACATTTATTGCTTTGTTTGTTTTAAATTACTCGCAAAGCTACTCGAGGGCTATCTGTACCAGCCGTCCCTAAGTGTAAGGCAGCTAGTCATCATCACCCACCGCCAACTCTTAGGCTACTCTTTTACCAACGAATAGTGGGATTGACCGTCACATTGTAACGCCCCCACGGCTGGAAGAGCGAGCATGTTTGGTGCGACCGGGATGCGAACCCACGACCCTCGGCCTGCGAGTTGAATGCCTTAACAGTCTTGTCTATGCCGGGCCCAAAATTACACTTCAATTCAAAGCTATTCGAAATGATAATATGTAACAAAACACATTTATTTTGAGCAAGTAAACACATTACTTCCAGTATTTTTTCGCGGGTGTATTATTGAGAGCTTTATAAAACTCTTTATATCTCTTTTAATATTCTTATGGGAAGCATACCTTTCAAATGCAAATATTTTACTACGCTTTTTTTCAACACCCTCTTACATCCGAGAATTACGTTTTCAAAGTAATATTTATCCTATTTTGATTTTATACTTTGAAAACTTGGTTAGGTAACAAGTTGCTCAACAATGAATCTGATAACAAAGTAAATAGTCCTTTATCATAAGTGTCGAGAATACAATACATACACGCATAATCCTGTTGTCGAAGTTCCCAGTCCTTAAATTTGTCTATATATGTACAGCTGGCTCGAAAAGTTTTCTTGCTTTGAAGCTACATGGAATACTTACACGCGCTCTTGGATTTATATTTAATTTGTCATGGATCACGAGGCAAATTACGTTCCCTGTCTGGATTACAAAACTCACGTCTCACGTATGATCGTAGCTGCTTATTATTTTCGTGCAGTATTCCATGTAGGAATCTCTCTCAAAGAGAAAGCCGATATTCAAAGACATTTCTTCAGGCGAGATTGTATATCTTTAGGAGTTCTGGTCACTAACCATGTCTCCCATTTCATATATTTGTAAGTTATGGAAACACAGAGGTGATACATATAAAAGTCACATTCAATGAGTAACTGTGGCTAAAATAACTACTGTATTACAACTACAATACATTATTACAAAAAATATAAAATAAAAACGAATGAACCCCCAGTGGCTCAGCGGTATGTCTGTGGACTTCCAACGCTAAAAGCCGGGTTTCGATACCCGTGATGGGCAGAACACAGATAGCCAGTTGTGGAGCTTTGTGCTTAATTTAAAAAACAACAACAATCACAAAAACGAATATATTAGTGTTTTACACAATTTTGATAGCCCTCGAGTAGCTTTGTGCTAACCGTCCCTAATTTAGCGGTGTAAGACTAGAGGGAAGGCAGCTAGTCATCACCACCCACCACCAACTCTTGGGCTACTCTTTTACCAACGAATAGTGGGATTGACCGTCACATTATACACCCCCACGGCTGGGAGGGCGAGCATGTTTAGCGCGACGCGGGCGCGACTTCTTAGTATAAATATTCTAGTTTTACATAACATCAATTCCGGAAAGGACGTACTTTCTACGTGACTGTTTCTTCTAAAACAGCAGTAAATACAGGTGCTATTTTTAGAGTTAATGTACATCTTCTATTGAAACGTAAAGTTTTACGTGGAGTAGAATTCATCAGCCAAAAGTTTGGTTTCTGCGAGCTTGTATTTCTGTCTTTTGACTGTACTTTGGTGTAATGTTTATTATTATTAAACAGGAAGAATCTACAAATATGAATTTTTTCCCACTGTTTTAATAGTCATTCCTAATACTGTGTGTGTTGAAGATTATATATTCAGGATTTTTAACAGCATTGTGTATATATAAATATAGAAACATTGTTTCTACCGTTTAACTTGAGTGTAGCCGGTTTATCTGTCATTAGGTACTTATAATTATATTGTTTAGCACCAGAATACACTATGCCAATTTTTACATACGAGTAAAGCTTGCATATAGAAATTTAATTTCATACAGTATTAGTTGACAAACCTTGAACCATTAAAATTCTTCCTGATGGAAGCAAACAGACCTTATAAACTGTTCAATTTTGTAACAGCTTCTATTCATTTAGACCTAGGCAGTATCGAGTAAAATATGTGTAAAAACGGCTCGTTTGGGTTCAGAAAATTTTTTGCATAGAGGAGCGAACAACGTTTCGACCTTCTTCGGTCATCGTCAGGTTCACAAAGAAAGGAAGAAGTAACTGACCGGAAGCTGACCACATGTTTGAAAGGAGGTGTGTAACTGAGTGTCGGAATGTAGAGGGCGTGCTTAGATGTTTGAATATATAATTTTATATTATTTATTTTATTATTATTATTTATTATATTATCTTTAATATAGGTATAAAGGTGTTCCTTTGTATCAAGTAAAGTTTAAGGTCCAAGCACTATTAGCTAGATTCCAGTAGTTTCAGGTGAAAATAAAACATTATTAATATGATTAGTGTAGTTTCATGTGAAAATAAAATATCATTAGTAAGATTAGAGTAGTTTCATATGAAATTTAAACATTGTTAGCATGCTCAGAGTAGGTTCAAATAAGATTCAAACAGAGTCAGTATAATCAAACCAGATTAAAACATTGTTTAGTATAACCTTACCAATCCTCAGTAATATACGGAATAATTCAAAAAATTATTCCCCAGGTTCTATGATATCCTTTCATTGTTAATTTGGTACCAAGTTTATAGATGGCAATTGTGTTCAATATGTTTGTTTCCTATACTATTGCAAAGCTCCACAAGGGCTAATTTTACTAGCTGTCCTTAACTCTTAACAACAAATAAACTAACGGAAAGACATTTGTCAAGAGCAGTCTTACCGTCCCTAACTCTTGGACTACTACAATTGAATAGTTGGAATGGCGTGTCATTCTTAATTCGCAACCACAGCCTCTAAGGGTTGGAATTTTGTAAGAACCATAAGTTCTTAAATTCATACTGTGGCATCCTAATCATAAGACATGCTTGACCTTTGATCTTCAAAAAAGTTCTTATCAAAGCACAGTGATATCCTAACAATCTTAAATGAAATTCATCCAATACTTAAAGAGATAGTAGTAGTAATGAGTGATTTTGTTTGTTTGTTTGTTTTTTGAATTTCGCACAACGCTACTCGAGGGCTATCTGTGCTAGCCGTCCCTAACTTAGCAGTGTAAGACTAGAGGGAAGGCAACTAGTCATCACCACCCACCGCCAACTCTTGGGCTTCTCTTTTACCAACGACTAGTGTAATTGACAGTCACATTATAACGCCCCCACGGCTGAAAGGGCGAGCATGTTTGGTGCGACGGGGATGCGAACCCGTGACCCTGAGATGACGAGTCGCACGCCTTAACACATTTGGCCATGCCAGGCCCAGTAATGAGTGAACTTTATGTGGGGTTATCTGAGACATTAATAGTGCTTATTTAGACATTGTTTAACACTGCTGAGTCAGATTCCTGTGCTGTTTAAAAGAATCCTAGTAGTTTTAAAAGAATGTGAAAAACATAAAATTCAGTAATTAAAAATCTATAAAAAAGACAAACATGTAAGTTCATTCCTTAAATTAACACAAATGAATTATTTTGAAAGTGGTCAATGTATGTCAGTATTACATATAGCAATATTTTATTTACAGAAGTTATGTAATCCGAATAAAATAATTTTGAAGGTTCAAGGTATTACATCCAGTATTGCTTTTATGCTACACAAAAATATAAATCACACAATATGTGGATCGAATTTATACACCTGTGTTTTATAGAGGTAATGCTGCCTGTCCATTTGCCACTGACCATTGTGCTTTCCACTTCTATAAGATACAAGACATATATATACATATCTTGTTTTGGAAAATATAAATTTCGAATCTGAACACAGCTTCATGACCTGAATGACTATTTTGCGTCAGAAATGGCGGTTATATGTACTTTCTTAAAGCAGACAGTATTTCAACGGCATCAGATTACCTACAAAGCACCAAACATTGTCAAAATGTAATTCTGATACAAACCGTTTCACCGCGACTTTGTATCACCTATGAGTATCACGTGACTTGCTCATTTAAATATTAAAAATTATTTAACTTAACGAATTTTGTAATTAGTGATGTCGAGAAAACCCACTTGTGGAGAAATATATATATATATATTTGTGAAGCTGACGATGACCGAAGAAGGTCGAAACGTTGTTCGCTGCTCTGTGTAAATAAATTTTCTCAACCCAAACGAGCCGTTTTTACATATATATTTTTCTTAACGAACTAGCCCCCCAGTGGCTCAGCGGTATGTCTGTGGACTTACACGCAAAAATCCGGGTTTCGATACCCGTGGTGGGCAGAGCACAGATAGCCCATTGCGTAGCTTTGTGCTTAATTCAAAACAACAACAACGAACTAAGCTCTCCCCATACAATACCATAACTTCAGGAATATTTCTCACACGAGCATTCTGTTCACTGAAACCAAATATATATATATATATTTTAATTTCCTGATTACAATTGTAAGGATATTTGTTTTGTTATTTCAGTATGTCACTGTTGTACTTTCTTAAATGGAGATTAGTTTCACTGGGAAAGTATAGGAAGATACGTTTTTCTCGAATTTGTTAAAATAAACATCATTCGATTTTGGTTACAATTCCCATATTGTACAAACAGGTTAGAAGTCTACATTTGCTGTGTCATCTTCATTTCGTTAGCAAAAAACGAATATAAATGCCTTTTTCAGGCTGATATTAATTTCTCAAGATAATTTTGTTTTTTAACTGAGAGGAACACGTTTCAGCAAAATAACCACTATGAAACTAATTCGTAACAGAAAAGTTGCTGTTGAATAGTTTTACTCATTGACGTAGTTTATGCAGCTGTATAAATTACAATATTTAAACAAATATTTTTGAACTTTATTTAAAGCAACTGTAATGCGTTAATATAATATAATAACACTTTATAACGCTAAGAGTTTGAATTCTAAAATTTAAATTAATTTTCTGTTGGTGTGTACCATTTGAATCTTCATTAATCTCATGAGACGGTTATACAATTCATATGTAATATTGGATTAAGTTTTTCTTTCATGTGAGGATATAACACAAATAATATTATATAACTTACTTGATTTTATTTTTTTTATTTTAGCAATATTAAATCCTTTAGAGTTGTTGTTTTGAATTAAGTGCAAAGCTACCCAATGGGCTATCTGTGCTCTGCCCACCACGGGTATTGAAATCCGGTTTTTAGCGTAGTAAGTCAGCAGACATACCGCAAAGCAACTGGAGGGCATCCTTGAAAGAAATCTCTGTGTACAGAGGGTATGGCAAATGGGACTATATAATTATTTTATATAGAACATAGCTTAATATTTAACTATCTCTCTCAAACACACAAGTAACTATTAAAGTGGTTTTAAATGTCTACGCAATATTTTCTTCAGCCCTACTCTAACGTTTGCTTTTCTCTGTATGACCCTAAAACACACATTGCACTGTTGTAATCATACTATAATGAAGCTCGTCTTTATATGATACTGGAAAAACTTTTTTTATTAAGCCATACGAAACCCTAATTTCACGTAATTATTATCCTATTTGCATGTAGATTTGCAATAAGGGTCAGGATTTTATTTTTCTCCATTTTCAGGGTGCAGCTATGACGTCATCAATATGCCAAATGTTGTTTTAATGCACTGGCTCCATGGTAATTAAAAATAATATTTTACTTTACAAATACTAGAACTGATCTTCCAAAAATAAATTTTAGACTAAAAAGGTAAATCTAGAAACATTATTGCGATTACCTGAAACTCATTGTGACAAAGAATGTGAAGATTTTTAAACACAAAAAACAAACGTTATTTACTTTTATGTCATCGAAAGTAGAAACACGTGAACCTTCTCGTACGTTTAATGAAGGGCATTTCGATTACTTGTCATAAGTCGTATGCTGTTATCGAGTTTAATAATACGAATATGATTAATCCCAAACGTAAAAAAAAACTTTTTTCGTTGAGAAACAGACTACTACTCAGACACGCATTATTAAATAAAACGTTTCCATTAAGATGCGTTCTAATGAAGCAACTTCAAAACTTTGATAAAATACGAAGATATGATGTAAAAGTAAAAATAGCAATCGATAAGTACTTCTGTTGTTGTAGAGCATGACATTTAACAAAGGCTACACAACGAATGACGCTAGAACAGCAATAATCGATTCTAAAGAATAATTTGAAGTACACTCACTACATATTGAATTTGGAATAGAAATGTTTATACAACACGAATGGAAAGCGTGTGCAAGTTTTCTTATCTGAATTCTTATACGAAGGCACGTGCACGCACATTCGATGCAAAGGTGAAAATTATTAAAGCAAAGAAGTACTTAAACAAAGACTTCACTAGATGTCGACACGTCTTCGATTTGACGATAAAATTATGAAAATCAAGTGAATTTTACAAAGATTTGGAATGACGTCGGAACAGAGATATTGTGTAACCACCTTAGAGACTTCAAAATGGATATATAAAAATCTGTTTGCTCTTTAATATACATCATTCCGGTTCTTACGTTCACATAATATTTGTCTATATATATATATTCAGAATATCCTGTCTTTCTACAAGACGAAATTAATTATTTAATGACTAATTTCATAGCAACAAAATGCTGTAACCAACATCACAAATCTCAGAATCAATACAGCCGTAAATGTTTTCACACTAACAAGAAAGTAAATTTGTTTGTGTCTCTAAATACGACTTTACCATTTTAAGCCTAACGATAAAAGGTATTCTTTAACTACCACATTAGAATGACCTTGAAAAGGTTTTCCTTTAACTCTAATCACATTAGTATAATTAAAAAAAAAAAACGTTTTCTCTATAATACTTACCACATTAGTATGACCTTAAATTGTTTATCTGTAACACTTACCACATTAACATGACCTTAAATGGTTTATCTATAAAGCTTATCACATTAGCATGGCCTTAGAAAGGTATTTCTATAATACATACCACATTAGCATAGCCTTCGAAAGGTATTTCTATAATACCTACCACATTAGCATGACCTTTAACGGTTTATCTGTAACACTATCACGTTAACATGACCTTAAAATTCTGGATTTTTATTTCAAGCATAACCACACCAAGAAGAACCAGCAGTTACAAGTCAATTCTAAATAGCGTCTCACAGCCTTAACCAGGTTAACATTTCACTAAATGTAATTTTCCCATCAAGAGCATGAAGCCAGATTATAATTTTCGAGCTTACACTCCACTATGAATCCATTGTGTTTCATTTACAAGTTACCATTACAGTATGATCATGAAAGATAGAAAAAGTGTTTTGTTTTTAAATACTATTTTATTAGATTTAAATTATTTCTCTAAGGAATTTCATCAACTGGTTAGGTAATTTTTCCCCCACAAACATCAACACAAACCAACGAACCTTACATGTTTGTCTCACCATAATATAGTTTATTCATTGCACTAACACAAAACAACTGTTGTTAAACACACGAACTTCACGAGTTTTAATGATCAGCTTATCCTCTAACTATTACATTAGTACGAAACTAGTGTTGTCGATCATTGTTCCAAATACCATTTCACCAATAACAATAAAACTTTTATATTAACAGTTTAAAACCTTACCATTCATTTGACGTTTTATCAGTTCCTGGTTATTCGAGAAATCCCACTTCGATATAGATAAATGCAGAAAACTGTGTTTCTGTTGTTTGCTCTAAGCACAAAACTGCAGAATGGGCTGTCTACAAGTGGTAAGTTGTAGCTGTGCAGGTATTCTTTGTGTGTTTACCACTAACTGCAAAATGCTGATTTGTTTTGTCATTATTTTTTCACTCGATATCTGCCGTCAAAGCTAATTTTATCTTATGAATGCTGCCTGTGTTTGCCTTTAACAGTGCTAAAGTAGTTTTATTCACCATCCATGTTTAAATATAGTTTTCACACTTTAAAATCAAATAGTACTTTTCCTCCATATTTCAGAGGTCCGGCATAGCCAGGTGGGTTAAGGCCTTTGACTCGTAATCTGAGGATCGCGGGTTCGAATCCCCGTTGTACCAAACATGCTCGCTCTTTCAGCCGTGGGGGCATTATAATGTTACGGTCAATCCCACTATTCTTTGGTAAAAGAGTAGCCCAAGAGTTGGCGGTGGGTGGTGATAACTAGCTGCCTTCCCTCTAGTCTTACACTGCAAAATTATGGACGGCTAGCACAGATAGTCTTCGTGTAGCTTTGCGCGAAATTCAAAACAAACAAACAAACAATTAATATTTCAGATTTTCATTCATTATCCTGGGAAGGCCTGGCATGGCCAAGCGCGTAAGGCGTGCGACTCGTAATCTGAGGGTCGCGGGTTCGCGCCCGCGTCGCGCTAAACATGCTCGCCCTCCCAGCCGTGGGGGTGTATAATGTGACGGTCAATCCCATTATTCGTTGGTAAAAGAGTAGCCCAAGAGTTGGCGGTGGGTGGTGATGACTAGCTGCCTTCCCTCTAGTCTTACACTGCTAAATTAGGGACGGCTAGCACAGATAGCCATCGAGCAGCTTTGTGCGAAATTCCAAAACAAACAAACAAACAAACAATCATTACCCTGGGAAATAAAAAGTAAGTCTTGCAAGTCGTGATGACTATTCATCTACTCTGTAATAACTTATTGTGTGTTGGAACACAGGAAGGAATGTTAGTAGGAGAGCAAAATTTACATTGTTTCTATTGTCTTTCAGGTAATCTTAAACTATATAAGTATGCTAACAGCCTAAATTTGGGGGTTATTATTCTCAATATTACACAACCTTCTAAAGAGGGGTACTTACGAGTATACGTGGCGAATTTTGAATAATCACATGTGTAAATCATTGAAATTAAAGTACTGTTCGTATTGTTTTTTGAATAATCACATGTGTAAATCATTGAAATTAAAGTACTGTTCGTATTGTTTTTTGAATAATCACATGTGTAAATCATTGAAATTAAAGTACTGTTCGTATTGTTTTTTGAATAATCACATGTGTAAATCATTGAAATTAAAGTACTGTTCGTATTGTTTTTTGAATAATCACATGTGTAAATCATTGAAATTAAAGTACTGTTCGTATTGTTTTTTTGAATAATCACATGTGTAAATCATTGAAATTAAAGTACTGTTCGTATTGTTTTTTGAATAATCACATGTGTAAATCATTGAAATTAAAGTACTGTTCGTATTGTTTGTCGCAACAATGTCCAACTTTTGTGTGTAAAAGTAAAAACAATCACGTGGTTTGGTGTCAAAAGTCAATGTACAAGAGTTTGCTTCTTATTGATAACCTAGATCTAAGTTAATATACTTAATATTAACTTAAGTAATATTAAGTGGGAAAACTTAATATACGTCTAAAATAAAAAGTAACTCAGTATTAAGTCTAGCTGATTTAATATATATTGTGTTTAATATTTCTACATATAATCTTTATGATGCAGCGTAATATTAGTTGGAGTCTTTCGATGGGACAGTGGTAAGTTTCACAGTTTACAACGCTAACAACTTTTGTTTGATTCCTCACTGTAAACAAAGCACAGATAATTTATTGTGTAGTTCTACATGCTAAGAACAAACAATACACTAATTGCGATGCTTTCAGACGGAATATTCAGCCGAATCTGAATCTGAAACTTATTTATTTATCTTGTTTATACTGTTAGGTTCTTACACAGAAAACTAGGTTTAAGTTACCCGATGGTACAACGGTAAGTCTATGGATTTACAACGCTTTAATCAGGGGTTCTATTTTTCTCTGTGGACTCAGCAGATAGAAAAATGTGGCTTTGCTGTAAGAAAACGCCTACTACGTTTAATTCCTGTTTAAATTATTCACAATTCTTTGCTAAGCATCTTTTTCTTGTTTCTTCGAGATTCATATATGCATATAAATTTAACGTTTCTTTCAGTAATTAGAACCGAGGTTAAACAGAAAAAAATAAAGCCACGAAAATTCATAATATTGTTTACTCAGAATTTACCTTAAAAAGTTTATTTGATATGTTCTTGTATTTAATTAATGGATATATCTTACCAATCGATTAACACCAACAATCTATCTTTAAATACGAAAAGTTGTTGTTGTTGTTGAATTAAGCACAAAGCTACACAATGGGCTATCTGTGCTCTGCTCACCACGGGTATCTAAACCCGGGTTTAGTGTTGTAAGTCCGCAGACTTACCGCTTAGCCACTGGGGGGCCCCATATGAAAAGTATATATCAAATCCTAGTTATTACTTGGCGAAGGACAAAATGCGTTCTCTTCAATCAATAAAAGCATAAAGCTTTGAATGCATAAACAAACTAAACAATAATAGTAAGTGAGAGCTATAATGAGCACTTCCTGGCACTAACAACTTCTTGGTTATTGTAAGAGACTAATTCAATACAACTAAGATTTAACAGCTTTAGGACTTAGAATAACGATATCTATAATTAAGCCAGTTTTATGAGAAAGTGAAATAAGGTATTTACCTTATTTAATAATAAGGATAATATTAATACCTTCGATAATAACGGAAAATAAATAAATTCATTAAGTAAAACGAAACATTCGACTTAACTGAGTGTTTTAATCGTAATAATTCTAAGTGTTATTGCTAGTCTGAGATTAAACACAGAACTTGATTTAAGAAAGAACAACTATCAACTGTGTATAAAAACTTGTAGTTCTTACTTTTACTACTGACATTCATCGAATTACTTTCGATACAAAGACTTAACCATAGCTGATAGTAATATATAAATACGAAACTTCAGTATAATTAGCTATATCTGTTAATAGTCATTGTATATTAAGTCATAGTTAATAGTTTTTCTCGCAAGGTTTATTCGTGATTTCTCCACAGTAATTCAGCTGTAAGTATTTGGGGTAATTACACTAAAAATCGAGTTTCGATAACTGTAGTGGGTGAAGAACAAAAGTCAAATGTGTAGTTTGAATATATACATTCACAGTTTTATGTTTTAATAATAAAATAGTATTTATTAACTTGTATAGATTTTACTTTGATGTAGAATTTGCAACAAGCAGTTTTTCTTAATTTTTTTTATCCATTTTAATCCAAAGCTGCACAATTGGCTACCTGTACTCAAGCCACCATAGTGAATTAAACACTCGATCATAACTTTATCTGTGTATTAAATAATGTGCAATTTCCCTAATTTTTTGCGCGGCAAAGACATTTCTAGCTCTGCTATTGGCGACAAACCAACAGATCCGGCGAAAGCCAAAAAGTGAACTTTCAACCCATAATGGGCTATCGTTTTCGCACTCCTTTTCTTTTTCAGACTATTTTGAAGAATTTGCTAAAAATACACACAAATTAGCTAAAATACAGCAAAACATCTCCTAAGATTCTCAGGAGGATTTATTTCCAAAGAACGTTGTTGTTAGCTGGTGGAAGTGGATCACAACTTAGGAAGTGTGGCAGTCGAGTCGAAAAACTTAGAAATTACAAAGTAGTTGCGTCATTTTTTGTTCAAATAAACTATTTTACTGAAGAGATGTGGTAAAGATTTCTACTGTCTAATCATGGTACATTTAATAATTTAAATGTAATAATAACCTTGAATTTTGCTTCTATAGAAAACTATATTATACATCAAGAAGTAAGAAATATTTTAAAATTCTTTTGTTTATAAGATAATTCTGCAAGTCAAGCTTAAGCACTTATTCTTACCGTACTATACACTGAAAGTTAAATAGCGTGAATCAGGAAAAATCAGGAAACTTAAACAATTCGTGAGTGGGTATTTTATTATAGTAAATTTTGATATATGAAACAAGACAGCATGCTGAAAATGTTATTCAAATCTTTGACCTGTAGAATTTTATTCAGACTTGAGTATTTACAAGACCTACTGCAATAACGCTATAATATATATTATTATTTTTTCAAAATAAAGAAAATTTATATGACTTTATTTTGCCTTAGGTCAACTAAGTTGACAAACTTGTTCAGGAGGATACTTTTCCACAGACAGAAAGTTTTCCCTGATATTGGACAGTTACCGTACTGGTATGACTTAATATGTACAGTGCATATATGAAGAACACTTGTATACTTAGCTGGGCATAACTTTAGTCATAATGTGGTAGTGATATATTTTTATATTTCTTTAAATTATCGCAAACTCGCTAAAGTATAATAGTGTTTGAATTACGTACTATGCTCTTATATCAATATAACTTAGATACATTAATTAATTTAGTGTTTACGAATTTTTATAATTTAATTATTTCGTCTTTCGGCTAGGACAGCGGTAAATCTTTGGTTTTTACGATGTTAAAATGAGACGTTCGAGTGCCCTCGGTGGACACAGCAGATAACTCGATGTGGCTTTGCTATTAAAAAAAAAACACCAAAAAGAGACACACACAGACACAGATTTTTTACTTAAGATAGTTAGCAATGCTTAAGCAAATGAAAATATAAAGAAAATGACAAACAAAAACGTGAGCTTGACTTTCACTTGTAACATTTCGGTTTGTACTCAAGCAATAATAGTTGGATATAATAAATTAAACCAACAAAGATATTTTACTTTACTAGTTTCCGGAATTCACTTCCCTGATTCTATTTCACCTTTCCCTCTTCTTTTGATTTGTTTTCTTTGACTTTTGCTAAGATATGTATTTTTCAACTTTGTGATTATACCTGTTACCTTATTCATTTTGTGTGAGATAAGTCACAAAAAAATTGATCATAAATAATTTATAGATGGCGCTTTATCCGAACGAATCACAGTAATCGAAAAAAATATAAATAAAAACCATTTCTTTGTATTTTTTAAAATCTGTGCGATATCAGTACACTTTGAATTTATACATTGTAAATATTATGTAAACATAGGGCACTATAGATTGCAAAAGTTTTGGTGAAATATATATATATATATAATTTCTATATTTTTATAAAAACACCGTAATATATATATATAGTGTCCACATATTTTCTAAAGAATGGAGAAATATTGAAAAATATAAATAGTTCAAAACCACAAAAACAAATTATACTTTGAATTATTTTAAATCTCTGTTAAATTTCATTGAAATATGTCAAAGTACTAAACATTTGCATATGGTTGTACATGTGGCATGCATACAAACAGTTAACTTGGAGTGATAAGCGACTGTGAGATGGTTTGTTTATTTGTTATTAAGCACAGAGCTGCACATTGGGCTAGCTGTGTTCTACCCACCACAGGTATCGAAATTCGGATTCTAACGTTGTAAGTCTACAGGTATACCGCTGTGCTACTGGGAGTACACTGTGTGGTGGAGATTCTATTCTAGTAGGTACATTCTATAGTTATGAATATTAAAATATATAAAAAAATTACATAATAGTTCATTGAAAAGTATTCATATTTATTCTCCAGACGGCTGGTCCGGGTATTAGAACTTTAATTAAAATAAAGTACAGAACAACGTTTCGATATTTTTAGGTCAACTTTAGGTTAACAAAGAGATAGTTTGCAAGTGACCGTTGTCAAGCACGTCTTAGGGACAAGAGTATAAACGGGTAGGGATTGTAGGTGACGTTGCAGTTTGATGTTAGGTTATTAATTTGTAAAGGTATAAAGGTGTTCCTCTATATTGGTTTAATTTTGATTTTAGTTGTTGTATAAGTTGGGCTTTTTTGATTTTGTGTTTATTTATATTTGTTTCCCTACTTAATATCTTGTATTTATTTGACTTGCAGTGTTCATAAACGTGTGAAGGTGTTTTTTTTTGTTCTTTGAATCTGGGTTCCATTTTTCTGCTTGTTTTTCCAGTATAGAAGTCTTGGCAGCTGCTGCCTTGTATTTTATAAATAATATTGGTGCAGTGTTTATCAGTGTGTTCTTTACATTGCATATACTTTAGTTTTGTATCTGATTTTTAATAAATTTGGTGTTTACTGGAATGCTATTTTTTTGTTATAAGTTTCTCCAAATGTTGGTTGTTTTTTCGCTAATGTCGAGAATATATGGTATTCAGTTATGTAAAGTATTGTAGTTTGTTGCATGTTGGGATTTATTATAGTTTCTTTGTTGTTGATTGTGTTATTAATGTAGGTGTGTGTGTATAATTTTTTCAACGGTTTTGGAGGAAATTTATTGATGTTCGTGAAGTGTTGTTTTATTTTGTTGATTTCATTGTTAACTTTATCGGGTGAGCATAGTTTTGTGGCTGTGTTTATTTGGTTTTTTTGGTTAGTTTTTTTCCTGTTAACAGGTGAACTTAATGTTGGAGAGTATAGAATTAAAGTGGTTGTTCTGTAGATGTGAATCCAACAATTGTATCATCAACATACCTGTACCAGCATAGTGGTGGGTGTAAGGCTGAATTGATCGTTTGAGAATCAATCTGTGTCATAAAAATGCTGGCTACAACTGTTGACACAGGATTCCCTATACTTAGGTCATTTATTTGTAGGTAGTTTTGGTCAATGAACATGAAGTTAGTTTTGGTGGTATTGAATTCTATGATGGTTACTGATCAGTTATTGAGGATGCGTATCAATGGGTCTTGGATATAAAGTTCTAAAGCTACTCTCTTTTTGTTAACCTAAAGATGATTTAAGAAGGTTGAAACTTTATTCTCTACTTTATTTTAATTAAAGTGTTAATTTTCACACCAGCTGTTTGTATAACACATTTATACTTCAAGTGGGTTTCTCGTCATCACGAATTATTTACGTTTATCTTTACACAGAAAATGTCTTATTTGTAATTTTGTAATTAATTAACTTTTCTTGACCTAATAGTTCCTTAATAGTTCAGTTAAATTATTCAAATAAACATGCATTAGACTCATATAATAATAAGACAATATTTTATGTAAAAATACACTTTTGATGCATACCATGTTACTTACAAGAAAATCATAGTACATTAAGACAAATAGGTGAAAAAAAGACAGTACTTTAATTAGCTGGATTAAGTTTAGCAACATCGTATTTACCTTACCCCACGAAAGATACAATATACCAACCTATTTACAGCAACTGGATTACCTTACCCGATAAAAGATACAATATACCAACCTATTTACTGCAACTCGGTTACCTTACCCCATGAAAGATACAATATACCAACATACTTACAGCAACTCGGTTACCTTGCCCCATGAAAGATACAATATACCAACATATTTACAGCAACTCGGTTACCTTACCCCATGAAAGATACAATATACCAACATATTTACAGCAACTCGGTTACCTTACCCCATGAAAGATACAATATACCAACCTATTTATTGCAACTGGATTACCTTACCCGATAAAAGATACAATATACCAACATATTTACAGCAACTCGGTTACCTTACCCCATGAAAGATACAATATACCAACATATTTACAGCAACTCGGTTACCTTACCCCATGAAAGATACAATATACCAACCTATTTATTGCAACTGGATTACCTCACCCGATAAAAGATACAATATACCAACATCTTTACAGCAACTCGGTTACCTTACCCCATGAAAGATACAATATACCAACATATTTACTGCAACTCGGTTACCTTACCCCATGAAAGATACAATATACCAACATATTTACTGCAACTCGATTACCTTACCCCATGAAAGATACGATATACCAACATATTTACTGCAACTCGGTTACCTTACCCCATGAAAGATACAATATACCAACCTATTTATTGCAACTCGATTACCTTACCCCATGAAAGATACAATATACCAACCTATTTACTGCAACTCGATTACCTTACCCGATAAAAGATACAATATACCAACCTATTTACTGCAACTGGGTTACCTTACCCGATAAACGATACAATATACCAACCTATTTACTGCAACTCGGTTGCCCTATCCCAGGAAAGATACAATATACCAACATATTTACAGCAACTCGGTTACCTTACCCCATGAAAGATACAATATACCAACATATTTACAGCAACTCGGTTACCTTACCCCATGAAAGATACAATATACCAACCTATTTATTGCAACTGGATTACCTTACCCGATAAAAGATACAATATACCAACATATTTACAGCAACTCGGTTACCTTACCCCATGAAAGATACAATATACCAACATATTTACTGCAACTCGGTTACCTTACCCCATGAAAGATACGATATACCAACATATTTACTGCAACTCGGTTACCTTACCCCATGAAAAATACAATATACCAACCTATTTATTGCAACTCGATTACCTTACCCCATGAAAGATACAATATACCAACCTATTTACTGCAACTCGATTACCTTACCCGATAAAAGATACAATATACCAACCTATTTACTGCAACTGGGTTACCTTACCCGATAAACGATACAATATACCAACCTATTTACTGCAACTCGGTTGCCCTATCCCAGGAAAGATACAATATACCAACATATTTACTGCAACTCGGTTACCTTACCCCAGGAAAGATACAATATACCAACCTATTTACCGTAACTGGGTTACCTTACCCGATAAAAGATACAATATACCAACCTATTTGCTGCAGCTCGGTTATCTTACCTGATAATAGATACAATATACCAACCTATTTACTGCAACTCGGTTGCCCTATCACGTGAAAGATACAATATACAAACCTATTTACGTAACATGAATATCATAAGAACGTCAGTTTGTTTACTGCAACTTGGTTTTCTTGCTACTAGAAAACTACAATATCGGCATCCTGTCTGCTAATTTCCCTAAGGAATAGCGTTAAGTTTTCGGATTTAGAATGCTAAAATCAATGGTTTGATTCTCCTCAGTGAATCCAGCAGATAGCTCAAATGGCGTTGTTATAACAAAACACACATATTTACTGCTTCTACATGACAAAGGTAAAGCTTAGTTTCTATTAATTTTTATTGGTAACTAGTGCTGGAGTTAAACACGTTTAACTTATATACAAATATGAATTGACAACTGAAGGTACAACTATGAGCTGACTACAGAAGATACTAGTATGCATTTACTACTGAAGGTCCAAGTACGCATTCACTGCTTAGGTACAAGTATAACTTTATGCTTAAGGTATTAGCAGTTACTGGAAGTTCAAGGAAGTGCTGTCTGTCTTGATAAATATTCAAAGTATTACGTACATCTGATGTATATTAATGCTCTGTGATAAGCATGAACGATGTTACGTTGACAGAATCTAATTCCTGGTTCTATAAAATACCTACAACGCAGTTAGTACCATAGGTGAAAGCAAGAAATTGAATGATAAAAGGTGCCATAATGGAATTGAAATACCTTGAAGGTCTGTAGGATAGATGTATGCAGAAGCAAGAAGTCTACATGGATTGCCTAGTGTACTAAATTTTAGAAGTAAAAAACAGATATCCTCGGTTGTTTTTATGTTTAGGTCCTCAGAATAAGGTATAAGATGAGAAATACTGTGACATTTCTTCAGTCTTAACACGAATGATCAAGTAGAACTAATGTAGCTTGAACGGCCTGACGTGAATGTTTGTAAGTTTAAGGCAGATGTAGGTATTTTCTCCAAATTAAGAGAGATTCCTTTACTTTCGTTGCAATGCTTTCTCGAAATATCTTCTTATAAGCAAAGATTTTCATCGTATTCTCTTAAATATTAGTCTGATATTTTAATTAGATTAACCGAGTTTATATTAAGTGTGAACAATATCAGTTCCAATAATATTTTGTTCATTTGTTTTTAAACACAAAGCTATACAATGGATCATCTGTATTGTGTCTACTAAAGGTATCGAAACCTAGTTTTTAGCGTCATAAGCTATAAGACATACCGTTGAGCCAATGAGGAGCGAGACATTTACAACAACAACAAAAATTACAGAACCAAAAGAAAAAGTGTTCTTCTTTTCCTTTAGCAAAGCCACATAGGGTTATCTGCTCAGCCTACCGAGGAGGATCGAACCCCTGATTGTAGAGTTGTAAATCCGTAGACATACCGCTATACTAGCAGGGGGGGCGGAATAAAAAGTGTAGCAATGGATAATTAGATGGGTTCTTTCATAACGTAATAGAACAAATACTCCAAGAAACACACAAAAATATATCAAGTAGATAAACGATGTTTATGTTATTACTACTTTTAATACTTTAAATAAGAGAACAAATGCATTTATTGCTCACATTTCTCATCTACCAGTTCATCACATTTTTCCCCAAACTATCCTGTATCTCGTCAACCATATCCACGAACAATACTTTCAATGTTTTTTTTAGTTTGTAGATAGTAAGCCTAATTATGAACTCAGTCACGTCACTGTTATTAGTAGAAACCAACCCAAGAAACAAAATATCCAGCGTAATACGGTTCAAAAACAAACCCTTTTTGTTTTAGAAATGGGATTAGCCTAGTTTCTTATTCCATCTGGTTAGGAACAACGTACAAAATACGTCTCATCAAACGCTACCTGATTCAAAAGGTCAGACGGTTATCCTAGCGAATATACCAAGCTGGAAAATCAATATCTTGTCTACCAAAGACTTACATTTCCATGTTTTATAGAACAACAAGTGAATATATGATGCCTACATTTGATTCAAATTAGCGAGATTTATTCACAATATAACGTAGAAGTCTTCTTACCCTGATATACTTGGTGTAGACGAGACAATTGAATGGGTGAAAAACTCTCATGGTACGTGACATGAAAACAGTGCAAGAACAACCTTCTAAGAAATATATATATTTTTTATCCCTAATTGCATATTGGTACTCATTCAACGTATCTAGAGGATACATTCTTCTTCTTACAAATTAAATATAAGTTATGAATGTAGCAGATGTAGCAATAACATAGTTCTAATATAAATCGATTTTCTTTTTAATTTCGCACGAAGCTACACGAAGGCTATCTGCTCTAACCGTTCTAATTTAGCAGTCCGAGACTAAACTAGAGAGTAGGCAGCCATTTATCACCCCCTACCGCCAGTTCTTGGGATATTATTTTACCTTCACGATATAGCTCTCCAACGTCTGACAAAAATATTGTTGAATATTCAGTTTTATTGATATTTAAATATTTCTTATACATTTCTATTTCTGAATACAGTTTATTAAAATGCTAAAATGTAGTTCTTTTTCTTTAATATAAACATACGTTAAAGACACATGCTTGTGAATTTAACCTTCGTAAAAGTTGTCTTGATTTTATGTATTTTCCATAATTCAACAACACTGAATTCGAAAATAATATTCATTCTTTTGTATCGCGTAAGGATTTTGTTGCAACTTGGGATGAAAACAAAAAAACTTAGTTATATCAATTTATCATTTTGTTTACCCCAATGAACATTTTTTTTATTATCATATTTGTTATGTTTGGGTTTTAGAACGATCGATAAAACTCTCACGTCGCGATTGGTCTAGAGATCTATAGCTAGTGGTTGTCAACATTTAAGCATAACAAAATGTGAACCGATTTCAATGAAAATGATTCACATAGGTAAAGGTACATATAATGTTTTGTGAAAAATCTGTAATTGGTGTAGGAAATGGATATCGTTTTTTCGGATTCAGCGTACAGGAAGTACCGTAGAACATGTAAACATTTTAAGACAATAAAACCATCGCAGTCCTGTGTTATTTAATGAGGTTAAATAATCAAACAATGATAGCTACCTAACTCTTTTTACATTAAACAGAAAACAGAAAATACCACAATATGTGTCGTTCATACTTATAACAAAGATTTAAATAAATATATAAAACTATTTTCATAAATTCGCTGCATTGTTTTTGAAGTCATTTTCTTCCTTCACTTAATATTAACATTCTTGGCTATTTGTGTTTTTGAAGTCATTTCTTTCCTTCACTTAATATTAACATTCTGAGCTATTTGTGTTTTTAAAGTCATTTCCTTCCTTCACTTAGTATTAACATTCTGGGCTATTTGTGTTTTTGAAGTCATTTCCTTCCTTCACTTAATATTAACATTCTGAGCTAATTGTGTTTTTGAAGTCATTTCCTTCCTTCACTTAGTATTAACATTCTGGGCTATTTGTGTTTTTGAAGTCATTTCCTTCCTTCACTTAATATTAACATTCTGAGCTATTTGGATATAAAACAAAACTGGAGTGTTTTATTTGAATGTTGACATTTTAATAACAAGGCTTAAACATAATAATTTCACCACATTAATTATTAATTATATTTTAAATAGAAAGTATATAAAATTACTAGAACTCCAAGACAATATATAATATTAAAATGTTTACGCAAACTTGTAAGATATTGTTAGAGTTACATTCCTATCTAGGCAACCTCAGTCACACACTATCTCTTTTTAGTTCTACTAATGTCATCACTGTCGTGTAACGACTAGAAAATGTTATTTATGCTGATTAATCGTTTAACTCCGGAATTACTGACAACGACTCTATTAGGTTTTTGAAAATTCTATTTTAAACTAAAACCATACCGATTTTTTAGAGTCTATAGCTTTGTTCGTTACAGTGTTCCTAATAATATATTAATCACACAAGAGAATGTCAATAATGCAATTAATCCTATTGGTTACTTCTTGATGCAATGTGCAACGTTAACTTCTTCTGGTCAGTTCTTTTAATGTTGTAACAAGTAAAAACATAATGTCACGCGCAAAGCTGGTTATTAGCCTATTTGTTCACCTAAGCCTGATTATAGTCAGTTTTAACTACTAATTTGCTGTCTTCTTATGGAAAGAAACTGTTGGTAGAGATCGTTATTTCATCCCAGTCTCCTCGACGAAGACCTGATGCTTTATTCACTCAACTAAATATCCTTAGTTTAGAATTGTGAACCAACCATCCATTTGATTGTTTGTTTGTTTTGGAATTTTGCACAAAGCTACTCGAGGGTTATCTGTGCTAGCCATCCCTAATTTAGCAGTGTAAGACTAGAGGGAAGGCAGCTAGTCATCACCACCCACCGCCAACTCTTGGGCTACTCTTTTACTAACGAATAGTGGGATTGACCGTCACATTATAACGCCCCCACGGCTGGGAGGGCGAGCATGTTTGGCGCGACCGGGATGCGAACCCGCGACCCTCAGATTACGAGTCGCACGCCTTGACACGCTTGGCCATGCCGGGCCCCATCCATTTGAACTGTTCACAGGACGAGAATCAAACTTTCGATGACTTGTGTGCTAGGTTGACTGAATGTGTTATTCGTCAGATAGAAAGTCCATTTTGTATCTTTCTTCTGTGTGTTTTATATTCTATTATTTTAGTATTATTCCAATTTATCTCACGATCCTTTCTGGAATGATGAACTTTGGCATCTAGATCGATATCACCGAACCTTGCAATATGTCTTTATATTCCTTATATCTATCTTTTTGTCGTTCTCTTGCTTCTATTATGTTTTACGATCGACACTTATAGGGGATATGCTGAAAATGGCACTTTTCATCCTGAATGGATCATTATGCAAGTTGGTGTGTACTGATTACGAAACCAGCAACACAGGAATATATATAAGTTATACACACATATATCTAGTTGGGGTTTCTTTCTTTACCAAATGTTCTAGGTTTCCATTCGTTAAAAGAGTTCTAGTGGTGTGAATTTGTTTGTAGCTCCTTCGATGTTACAAAATTCACTCTTCCATTTTATGACTTGTCTCTATACAGTTGAATAGGTCTGACTTATAATAATAGTATTAACTCGTACATGTGGGTTTCATCTTATTTATGCGCATTGTTAAGCATTACATCCGTATTTTATAACTCCACACCAACCTTTTTAAAATTGGTTAACGACAGTGAATGGTAGTCCTCAGTTGTTGGTAAATGTAAAATGCTAGCTTCTAATATCGCATACGTGGCACACGAATACATAAAGAACTAATACAATGAATAGGTTCTACCTCAGTTGATATATCTTTAACATTAAAGTACATTTTTTCCCACCTTAAAATTGCTGTCATGGGTTTCACGTTACCCTCCTAGAAACACACATTCAATACTTTATGTCTTAGGTCCAGTAATTGCTTGCAATTATAATATATCATTCAAAGTAAGGAGACACAGTTCACTTATTCCCATGAGAACGTGACAAAAAACGGCTCACTGAAGCATTCTTAAAACGATTTTATTTTCTATAAGTCTGACCATTCTTAATACATGTGTTATTTCAGGGCACGTGCAATCGATGGTTTTTGTTTACATTACCAGAATCAGTATTGTAGTTTTGTTTTTGATGCTTATATATCATTCGATACCTGTTCTAATTCGCGATACATATATATGTGTTCATTAAAACCCATTCCATTAGAACTCTGTTAGTTTTTCCGAAATCTTTTGACTTCTTATCACATAATTTGGTTAACATTTATCTGGTTTCATAAATTAAAGGGTCACTCATTGGGATGCACCACAACAAAAACACACCTAATTGGCCCAGTGGTAACTCTACGAACTTGCAAGCCAGAAACCTAATCTGAAGACACAGCACAACACATTGTGCTACCTTGTGTTTAACTGTAAACAAAACAAACTCAACATAATATCTAGAAAAAACGAAAATCTGAATTGTATGTGTCAAATACATCGACCAAATTAAACATGTTAAAATATACTCAAAACTAAAACACGTTGAGGCTTGAAAATGTATTTTCACTTCTCGGTGATGTCGAGAAACCCACTTGTTGAGAAATATATATGAAACGGCTCGTTTGGGCTCAGAAAATATTTTACATAGAAGAGCGAACAAAGTTTCGACCTTCTTCGGTCATCGTCAGGTTCACAAAGAAAGAGGTAAAGGTAACTGACCGGAAGCTGACCACATGTTTGCAAGGGGTTGTGTAACTGAGTGTCGGATTGTAGAGGGCGGTATTAGATGTTTGAATATACAATTTTATTTTATTTTAGTATATTAATATAGGTATAAAGGCGTTCCTTTATATTGGTTTATTTTGGGTTTAAGTTGTTGTATAAGTAAGGCTTCTTTAATTTTGCGTTTGTTTATGTTTGTTTCTTTATTTAGTATTTGAGTGTTTTCTATGGTTATGCTGTGTTTATTTGACTTGCTGTGTTCGAAAACGTGTGAAGGTGACTTTTTATGTTCCTTGAATCTGGTTTCCATTTTTCTACTTGTTTCTCCAATATAGAAGTCGTGGCAGTTATCACATTGTATTTTGTAAATAATGTTGGTGTGGTGTTTGTCAGTGTAGTTTTTACATAGTATAGACCTCAGTTTTGTGCCGGGTTTTTGAATAAATTTGGTATTAACTGGAATGTTATATTTTGTTACTAGTTTTTGACAAATGTTGGTTATTTGTTTGCTGATGTCAGCAATATATGGTATACAGCAGTATATGGTTTCGTGATTTTTTGATTCGTGAGATATATTTACTTTAGTTGGTTGATTTTGCTTTCTGTCTAGGTGTGTGCGTATAATGTTTTCTACGGTTTGTGGAGGAAACTTATTGATGTTGATGAAGTATTGTTTTATTTTGTCTAATTCATCGTTAATTTTATCTGATGAGCATAGTTTTATGGCTGTGTTTATTTGGTTTCTTAGTATGTTGAGTTTTTGTTTTGTTTCATGTGCTGAGTCCCAAGGAATGTATAGTCCAGTATGGGTGATATTTCGGTGGATAATCATAGAAAACACTCAAATACTAAATAAAGAAACAAACATAAACAAACGCAAAATTAAAGAAGCCTTACTTATACAACAACTTAAACCCTAAATAAACCAATATAAAGGGACGCCTTTATACCTATATTAAATGTAATAAAATAAAATTATATATTCAAACATCTAATACCGCCCTCTACATTCCGACACTCAGTTACACGACCCCTTTCAAACATGTGGTCAGCTTCCGGTCAGTTACCTCTTTCTTTGTGAACCTGACGATGACCGAAGAAGGTCGAAACGTTGTTCGCTCTCCTATGTAAAATATTTTCTCAACCCAAACGAGCCGTTTTTGCATATATATTTTCACTTCTATTATTTATTATTTTCCCTTGAATGAAAGCTTTACTGCAATTATACTTCCCCCGGTTATTTTATTTTAACGATTTATAACAATTTAAATCAGGACATAAAAAAAAAACAAATGCATAATAAAAAAATTAAAAACCATAAATTTCCGAAACTAAAGAGATGTTTTTAACCAAATATGTCAATATAATAATCACTTTATTTCTTATAATCTGAATCTATGTTGATCATCTTCGACAGTGACATTTTAGCCTGCTTTAAATTTACCAATATTTGATCAGCATTTCAAAGGTTACATTTACTTTCTGACTGTGTGGTTTTAGACCATTCAGACAATCGTGCTTTAACATCACAGAAAAATGAAATCAACCGATTCTCGTGTGCACAAGCATACAGTAATCTCATAGTGTTTGTAATCCAAACACACTGTTTTACACAAAATGTTGTGCTCTTCTGTTTGCAGGTAAAATTACATAGATTATTTGCTATGCCCATGTTCGGATAAATAATGCTATCTCACAAAGCTTGATCAGTATGCTATCTCAAAGTAACTTTAACAGACAAGTCCCTCAGGAGAAAGGACGTTTTCCATTAGCAGGAATGAGTACTGCATTCCCATCAGAAAATGCACTACGACAAATTACGCACTACGACTCAAAGAGAATAGTGACTAATCGATGAAACAGTTTTCTGCAAAATTGAACTTGAGAACACAGATTACGTTGAGAACTTGTACAAGTTCACATTTACTCTAGGTACTTAATTAGAATGGTGCTGTAAACTAGTGGGTTGTTTTCCATAATAATGTCACTGCGGTGCCGACTATCTTTAGCTGAGCATATATCTTTTCTATATATGTAAAAACGGCTGGTTTGGGTTGAGGAAAAAAAAAATATGTAAAGGAGCGAACAATGTTTCGACCTTTTTCGGTCATCGATAGGTTCGCAAAGAAAGAAAGAGGTAACTGACCGATAGCTGACCACATGTGAAGGTCGAAACGTTGTTCGCTCCTCTACGTAAAAAATGTTTCTCAACCCAAACCAGCCGTTTATACATGTATGTTTTTCGCTAAAAGTGGGCTTTCTCGTCATCACTGATTATATAGCTTTTCTGTTTGCCTTTAGGTTGTATTCAGTTTAGACCTTCGTATTTGCTTTTAGGCAATCATAAAGAAGGATTTACGTGTACACGTACATATTACAGTGTGGCCAAAATAAAATGTACCCATATTTCAAATCCTCGTATGACTATAGTGAATGAACCTACTTGCCGTCACAACATTTTTATCAATGTTTCATACAACAAATTAACTGTACACACACTGATGCATCATTTGAGATGCTCGAACTGAAATCCACCACCATTCAAACAATCATGACATCTTCGACATATTGCCTGACATGCTGTTACACACATTTTAAATTCTGATTCGAAGTAAAGCGCTTGTGAACTGTTGATTTAATTCGTTCACATATCATATCGTAATCCTTACAGTTTTACTTTTAACTGTTTACAAAATTATTCAGAATCACTTAATGTTAAGCAGAAAATACAAAATAGTTTGTGATTTGTTTTATCAATCACTGAATCTTAACAAAAGAGATATTATGATGTTCCAAACCTTTTTCTAACTGAACACGGGTAAGATATATCATGGTGTTACGAACCTTTTCTATAACTGGACCCAAAAAAGATATATCATGGTGTTACAAAGCTTTTTTATAACTGGACACAGGAAAGAGATGTAATGGTGTTGCAAACCTTTCTGTAACTGGACACAGGAAAAAATATATCATGGTGTTACAAACCTTTTTCATAACTGGACACAGAAAAGATATATCATGGTGTTACAAACCTTTTTACAACTGGACACTGGAAAGAGATTCCATGATATTACAACCCTTTGTATACGTGAACACGAGAAATATATATCATGGTGTTACAAACCTTTTTACAACTGGACACTGGAAAGAGATTCCATGATATTACAAACCTTTTGTATACGTGAACACGAGAAAGATATACCATGGTGTTACTACTCTTTTTATAACTGGACACAGGAAAGAGGAAACATGATGCTAATAGTCTTTTTATAACTGGACACAGGAAAGAGATACCACGGTGCGGCAGGACCTCAGATATGACTATCATTGTTCACTTATCTTCACGTAACCGGATCGTATACTACATCACAACCTTTGTAAATCATCATTGTTTAGACAGATGTACATTGAGACAAAAGATAATCACATTCTGTAGTTCTCTGCATGTGGTTTTTCACTTAAGAATTAAGAATCGAGATTTTTCTACATGAAAATATTTTTACTAAAGGATAAACATTGACACGTATTTCAATGTTTATTTATTTATTATTAAATTTCTCACAAAGCTTTTGTTTGTTTGTTTGTTTTTGAATTTCGCACAAAGCTACTCGGGGGCTATCTGTGCTAGCCGTCCCTAATTTAGCAGTGTAAGACTAGAGGGAAGGCAGCTAGTCATCACCACCCACCGCCAACTCTTGGGCTACTCTTTTACCAACGAATAGTGGGATGGACCGTAACATAATAACGCCCCCACGGCTGAAAGGGCGAGCATGTTTGGCGCGACGGGGATGCGAACCCACGACCCTCAGATTACGAGTCGCACGCCTTAACACGCTTCGCCATGCCGGGCCGCCCACAAAGCTACACAAAGGTTATCTACGCTAGCCATCCCTAATTTATCAGAAGGTTAGAGGGAAGGAAGCTGATCATGACCATCACCGTCAACTCTTGGGCTACTCTTTTACCAACGAATAGTGGGATTAACCGTCACATTATAACGCCCCTACAGCTGAAACGGCGAGAATGTTTTATGTGGTAGGGATTCGAAACCGCGACTCTACATTCGTGTGTTAAGCACCCTAACCAACTCGTCATGACGGACCAAGAGGTGTGTAGAATAGAGAGAATTAGTGAAACTCTTAAAACCTTATTAATATTTCTTGGGGTGAATGTAACTATTTCAATCGTAATTACTCCCATTTTGGAATTTTAGCTCAATATGTTCCTTTAGGTAACATTTTGGTTAATACGGGACTAACTGGCGTTCTCGGTCCATGAATATAATGATTTATGGTCCTCAGCTCACTGATGCAAAAACATGTTTCGCATTTCGCGCTAAGAATGACAATCGTAATATATTCTTCAGTCAGATAAAGATAACCAAGATGTTGAGATGGGTGCTGTTAACATGATTCTTTCGCGCTATAGGTCCTACTCAAAATTAGGACCAGCTATGCGCAAATAGTCTTTTGTGTAGCTTTGCGAAAAAATTCTGAAATAAACAAACGATTATTCAATATTAATTGAAATTAAGCTACACAGGAAGTTCAACTAAGTTTTAAAAATATTATGAAACTTAGAGAATTCTGGTAATTAATAGTATTATATGGACTTTCAGTTACTCACATATTCATATCGTTTTAAGTTTATTAAAAAGACGTTATGATTCAGCTACAGATAGTATATATATATATATAGGTACATCTACACAATTTAAAGTTACTTTAATAAATTCAAAAGTAATACTTTTAAACTTCATGTAGTATCTATATAAATATAACAGTACCGTATGTTGTCTCTCCATGTAACTACTGCACAAGGAAGCCCGGCATGGCCAGGTGGTTCAGGCGCTAGACTCGTAATCGGAGGGTCGCTGGTTCGAATCTCTGTCACACGAAACATGTTCGCCCTTTCAGCCGTGGGGGAATTATAATGTAACGGTCAATCCAACTATTCGTCAGTAAAAGAGTAACCCAAGAGTTTACGGGTGGATGGTGATGACCAGCTGCCTTCCCTCTAGTCTTACACTGTTAAATTAAGGGCGGATAGTGTAGATAGCTCTCGTGTAGCTTTGCTCGAAATTAAAAAAACACTTGAATGACATTTCTGATTCTTCTCCTGAAAAAAAAAAAGTTAAACCTTTACTTACGTCTCGTACATGAACAGATAAGAGACTAACCTTCTGATACTGTATTTTAACATACAATTCAGGTGCATCACGAAAATCTGAAATAAGTGCTTATGGATATTCTTTATAAACCAGGGTTGTCGTGCATTTAATAAAAACCTTAAACGTTAAAGCATTATTAAACTTTCTACTTCTGAGAGCCAGTTGACTGAAAATTTTAAAGTTATATCTTTCGAGTCTGTGTTATAAGCATATTAGAAAATAACATAAAATCCAAGTTTTCTGGAGCTATACTGATGCACCGTCTGTCAAACAGAAATCTTTGTGTACTTAAAGACAATGTTTCCTAAGACAGGAAATGACGTCACAAGAGTCAAATATGAGATTAATTAAACATCTGGTTATCTTCAACAGCGTAAGTTAAGTCGTATTACTAACTGAATTTATATGTATGTGGCTGACTTTCTCCAAAACACTCTCACTTACATTATCTATAGATTACAAACTTCTCTTTACATTTCGGCGCTCATTAGACAAACAGCAGATGCAAGTCCGAATATAAAATTACTTTAAATTTTGCGCCTACAAAAACATTTATTTTTGTCTGAGAGAGACGAAGTTTTAAAGCTCTAGTGGTTCTGACTGATAAGGAAATCACTTTTGAAATTGTTTGTTATTCTAATATGTTGATAGGCACAAAAACTAAACTATGGAGTTATTTGTGCCGTGACCACAAATGGTATTGAAACATGGTTCGCAGCATTGCAAGCTTTCAGACTTACCGCTGAGCCATTTGTTGAAATCGTGTTTGGTAGATAAAAAAAAAAATATTTAAAGATACATACTTGATGAATAAGACTAAACTGAACCATTCAGTTCTGCAATACAAGACAGAAGAATTAAATATCCACTCCTTTTTAACTTCATTCTATTACACCTGGCCGGACACAGGCAGGTGATTAAGGCACTCGACTCGTAATCTGAAGGTCGCGGGTTCGAATTCCTCTCACACAAAACATCCTAGCTCTTTCAGCCGTGGGGGCGTTATAATGTTACGGTCAATCTCATTATTCTTTGGTAAAAGAATAGCCCAAGAGTTGGCGGCGGGTGGTGATAACCAATTGCCTTCCTTCTAGTCTTATACAGCTAAATTAATGAATGCTAGCGCAGATAGACCTTGTGTAGCATGGCTCGAAATTTAAAAAGAAAAATTTTCGCAAGGTATGGATAGACCTTCACCAGAAATTGGTATGCTAGTTTAGTGGGTCTCTTCCGAATTGTACTTTGCATTTTTCGGTTTTTATATGAGCGTTTTTTTACAACTACCACATATCCTGTTGCTGGACGTTCATTGCATTTGGTATGAAGGTTAAAAGAACTCACGGAGAAATACACACACATTTTGTGTTTTGCAGTTTTTTACAGTAATTTTCTGTTTTATAATGTTACTTTGCTCTCTGCTGATGGACCTCCACTAAATTTGGGAAAAAGGTTTGTTGAGTCCATGTTCTACAGTTCTTATAGGCGTTTTCTTTTGCAATTACATATAAAAGGAGCAACTTTTCATGTCCAATGAAAAAACCTTTCATTAATAATTAATTTATAAAACTCCCGTCCAAGGGTCGGGAATCCAGCTAATGGTTAGCAACTAATAACTCTGTATTCTTAATGCACATGACGATTTTAAATGTGCATCTGCACTTTTACCTATAAAAAATACGTGTTGAGTTAACCGTCCGGTATCTAGATTAATTCAATCATATTTTGTTATTTTAAGTGTCTTGTAACACTTACTTTTATTTATTTTAATATCTTTGTTTGTTTCAGTTTAATATATATTATCTAGAAATGCATGTGACATATACTGTTAAACGCGTATTCCGAAACTCCCACTTGTTTAAATTTTAGAACATTCACTTGTGCAAGAATAATAAGTATATTTTTTAACAAAAGCACGAGTGTGTCTTTAAACGTTGTTGCTAGCTGAACTATCAAGAACACAGCCTTTAAACTTATAAAAGGTAACCAATGCAACGCGAACAAACAGTTTCAGATATTGTCAGCTTGTAAAAGGAGTTAGGGGAACCAAGAATTAAAAACTAGTTAGTTTATTAACTCAGAATTAAATCACACATCGTGAACCGCCGACAAAATATTCAGTTCGAGACCAGAGAGAAGAATCAGTATTATTTCCACGTTTCTAAAACTTTTCTATATAAATTATCAATTGTAATAAATAATTGGAATAACCGTTATTATAAATTACATTGTTGGTGGTATATTAAGAAATATTTGTGTTAAGAAAGAAAACTGAAAATCAAATCTTGTTGGCAAACATCATGAATTTGGTACTTATCGATATTCTAAACTAAAATTAAACTTTTAGGCTATTAAAATTAGGGCATGTAACATAATAAAACCAAGACTCAACCGAGATAAATCATAATACATAACATAAATAACGTAACATAACGTAAATCATAACAGTGTAACGACCGTTTTGTTTGTTTAGAATTACGCATAAAGTTACACAAAGCACTATCTGTGTTTTGCTCAACATAGGTATCGAAACCCGGTTTTAGCAGTGTGGGTCCGCAGATATACCACTTGTGCCACTTGGGGGTTATACGACTGAGTATTTGCATTTTAACAGAGCAGGGAAGGAGATATAGATTTAACTAATATAAAAAGGAGGTATAGATATAATTAATATAACAAGGAAGTATAGATATAATTAATATAACAAGGAGTTATAGATATAATTAATATAACAAGGAGTTATAGATATAATTAATATAACAAGGAAGTATAGATATAATTAATATAACAAAGAGGTATAGACATAATTAATATAACAAGGAGGTATAGATATAATTAATATAACAAGGAGGTATAGATATAATTAATATAACAAGGAGTTATAGATATAATTAATATAACAAGGAGTTATAGATATAATTAATATAACAAGGAAGTATAGATATAATTAATATAACAAGGAGGTTTAGATATAATTAATATAACAAGGAGTTATAGATATAATTAATATAACAAGGAAGTATAGATATAATTAATATAACAAGGAGGTATAGATATAATTAATATAACAAAGAGGTATAGATATAATTAATATAACAAGGAAGTATAGATATAATTAATATAACAAGGAAGTATAGATATAATTAATATAACAAGGAGTTATAGATATAATTAATATAACAAGGAGTTATAGATATAATTAATATAACAAGGAAGTATAGATATAATTAATATAACAAGGAGTTTAGATATAATTAATATAACAAGGAGTTATAGATATAATTAATATAACAAAGAGGTATAGATATAATTAATATAACAAGGAGGTATAGATATAATTAATATAACAAAGAGGTATAGATATAATTAATATAACAAGGAGGTATAGATATAATTAATAGCTCATTTCCAAAATTCCTTATTTAGAAATATATGTTAATACACTTGTTTTACTTTTATTTGCTTTTTATACAGGTGTATAATTAACAGGGAACATTTAAACATTTAACTAAGTGATATGTTAAAAATAGCTTTTCTGATAATAACCACTATGGTAGAATATTTGTTTTCTTTCATTCTTTTTTATGTGGAAGATAATAGGATCTCAGTCCCGGAATGGCTAGGTGGTTAATACTCGCAATCCGAGGGTCGCAGTTTAGAATCCCCGTGACACCAAGCATGCTTATCCTTTCAGCTGTGGGGACGTTATAATTTAACGGTCAATCCTACTATTCGTTGGTAAAATAGTAGCCCGAGAGTTGGCGCTGGGTGGTAATGACCTTCCCTCTAATCTTACACTGATAACTTAAAGATGACTAGCGCAGATAGCCCTCGTGAAGCTTTGCGCGAAATTCAAAAAAGAGCCAAACACATTTGAGGAACAAACAAACAGAATGATGACATCAGCGGAATAGAACCGAAGTCAAAGGGGTGTCCGACTTCCTGAAAAACCTGGGCAAATTGATCACGTTTTATTTTTCATATATTTTATTTTTAAAAACTCGTTTTGTATAACTTAATACCAAAATAAAACTTTTATAAACACTATTGCATTTGGTTTGGGGATATACATAAATAAAAATTAGTATATTTGATGCAAAATGACTGTACAACAAGAAATGCTTTGAAAAAGCCCACATTTTACCCCCGAGATACCACCGCACCTCTCGTGAGGATGAATAGATAATATAATATGATCTGTCAAAGTTTGAAAAACATCGATGAAAATCCACAGTTAAGAAATCTGTCACGTATCTTGTGTTATATAGTATTTTAAATTCCGTGTTATAGAGAATGATAATAGGAGATGACTGTAGTTTGATTCTTTTCACAAAAAATATCTTCTCATAAATCAGATGTCAGTAAACATTAGAGTAAGCCAAGGCTTCGGTAGTGTAACGTATTACCATTACTCGTAGGAATGAAAAATGTAATTTTAAAATTCATGGAAGGGTTTTCTGTTTGTTTTTTCATGAAAGAAGGAAAATATTGCATAGTGATGTCTTTGGCACAAAACAAAACCTAACTCGTAAACATGCAACAAACAAACAAGAGCCAGTGATGCAAAAAACGAAACAAAAACACCGTAATTCGTGTTTACGAGAAATCCATTTCAAATAAAAAAATGTAACTCAGGACGGTTGGTATTGGTATTAACACTTTCACCAAAATGAAGCAGAGAACAACGTTTCGACTTTTTTAGCTCATCTTCCGGTTAACTTGTTTGTTTGTTTGTTTGTTTTGGAATTTCGCACAAAGCTACTCGAGGGCTATCTGTGCTAGCCGTCCCTAATTTAGCAGTGTAAGACTAGAGGGAAGGAAGCTAGTCATCACCATCCACCGCCAACTCTTGGGCTACTCTTTTCCAAACGAAAAGTGGGATTGATCGTCACATTATAACGCCCCCACGACTGGGAGGGCTAGCATGTTTGGCGCGACGCGGGCGCGAACCCGCGGATTACGAGTCGCACGCCTTACGCGCTTGGCCATGCCGGGCCGTTCAGGTAAACAACGAGAGAGTTTGTAACTGACCTTTACATAGCCCATATCTTTGAGACGAAAGTGTAAACGGGTACGGGATTGTAGAGGGCGTTGCAGTTAGATATTAGGTTATTAATTAGTATAGGTTTTAAGGTGTTTCTTTATACTGGTTTCATTTTGGTTTTAGTTGTTGTATAAGCAGGGCTTCTTTAATTTTACGATTGTTTCTATTTGTTTTCCCCTTGTTATCTGGGTGTTTTCTATAGTTATATTGTATTTGTTTGATTTGCAGTGTTCAGAAACGTGTGAAGGTGTTTTTTTTTGGTTTTTTGTGTTCTTTGAATCTGGTTTCCATTTTTCTACTTGTTTCACTAATATAAAATAAATGGCAGTTGTTGCATTGTATTTTATAAATAATGTTGGTATTGTGTTTGTCAGTGTAGTTTTTACATGTATAGACTTTAAGTTCTGTACCTGATTTCTGAATAAATTTTGTGTTTACTGGAATGTTGTGTTTTGTTATAAGCTGTTTTTTTTAAATGTTGGTTATTTTTTTCGCTGATCCCAGGAATATATGGTACGCAGCAGTGTAAGGTTTTGTTGTTTTAGCGTATTATTATTACCTGTATATAAAGTTTGTACATCTAAAACCAGTAGCAGCCATTGAAAAATAATATTGAAGCTGTTTTTAACATAAATAAAACATTGATTATAGTTCAAGTAAAATGGTACTCTATTGGGTCCTCAATATTTATTCTTTATAAAGTTATAAATTAGTTGAATAACGCTATGTAGCAAAAGTTTTACTTTTTTTTTTGTTCCTGGGCAGAAAGTGTTTTTTCCCAATTTTTCCCTAAAGTAAATGGAAAATACCTATTTTTCACTTTAAACTTTGCTTTTATGACCTGGGTAATAAAATTTTCAGATTTACCCTTTTTCCAGAACATTCCAGGTAGATTCAGTGCTGAGTTGCTGATAGAGAATTTTCTTGAACTTACAAGAATTTTCAAGAACTGTCTAGAATGTTGTAGAACTTACGAGAATTTTCAAGGACTTTTTATAATTTTCTAGAACTTTCCATAGCAATATATATACGGGGGTTTACTACTCACCACTTCAGTTTAGTTCTAGCTGCCTAAATGAACACATAGACCTATCTGATTTTATCAGAGATGGTATCAAGACGCTGCAAGCATTCTCCACACACATTCTGCTATGTATGTGCCAAGTTATCAAGACAAGAGCGAAAACGTGCTCTGTGACAACATCTGCTAAAATGTGTGAAGCCTACAAGGTATATTTCTGTCATGGATCAAAACAAACCCTGGGCACCTCGTTTTACCCTACGAGAACTGCAAAAAAACTCTAGAAGGTAAGACGGACAATTTTTGCTTGCTTGAATAGTAACATTTTATATTATACAAATTTACAACCTTTTAAAATTTAAATATCTTTTAATATTTTTTAAAATTTACAATAGTATAGAAATATATCACATATAAAATACTTTGCATGGACCTCTTACACATTATTTGTGGATAAAATAAATTTATCCTTCATAATAGCAATTTTGCTGTTTTGCAGGATGGTACAGAGGGAAAAATAGAGCCATGAAGTTCGCTATTTCAAGACCTTGATAGAAGTCTTGGAGTATGATGAGTATGGCTGGAAGGTTATCGGAGACTTCAAAATGATGACATTCCTGATGGGTCTCCAAGGAGGCTTTACCAAGTTTCCATGTTATCTTTGACTTTGGAACAACAGAACATCGCAGCTCACTACAACAGGGAGCACTAGCCACAACGAACCAAGTTCTCTGTGTGGAGGCACAATGTCAAGTGTGAGTCACTAGTGGACCTCCAGAGGGTGTTGCTCCCACCATTGCACATAAAATTGGGAAACATCAATTTTTCACAGCTTTCGATAAGGAGTCTGTAGTCTTCAAGTACCTTCGAGACTTCTTCCATAAGCTGTCTGAGGCAAAGGTCAAAGCTGGTGTCAGCGTTGGACCACAAATAAAGAAGATCCTGGAGTGCACAAAATTCCCAACGAAGCTCAGTAGGAAAGAAAAAAAAGCTTAGAACAGCTTTGTCGCAGTGGTTCGGGGCTTTTGGGCAATCATAAGGCTGAAAACTATGTGGAACTGGATGAGGCTCTCGTGAAGAATTATGGCAAAATGAGCTGCAGGATGTCCCTGAAAGTCCATATTCTTGACGGTCATCTTGATAAATTCAAGGAGAAGATGGGAGCATACTCAGAGGAGCAAGGCGAGCACTTCAACTGAGATATACTGGACTTAACGCATTGTAAAGGTTAAACTAAACGGTAACTTTGTTTTGTTTTAAATTTCATTGTTGCACCGAGTTTGTAACTTTACTTCAAACCTGCATTATTTAACGTATGCAGTTTTCTACATCATTACTGGTATAATTTATTTATGTAAAAACTGCTGGTTTGAGTTGAGAAAATTTTTATGTGGAGAAGCAATTGGAATTGCCTGTAACCCGAGTGGTGCCTCTTTATTGATAGCTCATCCCAAACCCTAAAAGTTGTGCTGCTCCGTAACGGAAGTAAGTATCCAAAGTATCCGTCTCTTCCTCTGACTCATTCGGAGGATACTAAGAAGAACAAGGCGAGCACTTCCACCAAGATATACTGAATTTCGAACTACGCTACCAAGGAGCGTACAGCGAAAACATGACGGAAGACTACATTTGGAGGCTGATACGTGAAAGTCATTTACATTACAGTCACAAATCTCGAAAAACTACTCACTTCTAAACATTTTTGTTCACTTTTGTACAACTTTAATACAAATACATCTAAATCTTGATTCATGTGTTGTTTTATTCAGACCTTATGTAAATTAAAATATGCAAATTTGCCCGTTTTTACACAGAAAATAAGTGAATTTCTGAACTTCATTATCCAGGTCACAAAAACAAAGTTTGAAAGGAATAATGCACATTTTCTGTACTTTTACACCATAAACAAATGAGAAATTACACATTCTAACCAGGAACAAAATTTGTGTAACATAATGTTATTATAGAGAATTATTACAGTACTAAGTAGAACGCTGCAACTTATTGTATCATTTATTTCATTTCAATTGTTTCGCGCCATTTTTACGTTTTACAAACGATTAAACAATATTAGATCATTCATAATCCGACAGCCTTATTCCTCAATCGTTCGTTTCGTAGGATGCAAGGCCATTCATTCTAAGCCTAGTTCATCTTGAATCTCTATGTAAGTTTCTAACAGTTAGAAATAGCTTTGTCGCTTCAATGTTTCATATTAACTATCTAATCTCAACAGATTTCAGCGACATTAGTATGCGTGGGTTCTGTTATCAAAATATTAAATGAAACCCTTGTGGTTTTTAGAATCTTTAGAGTTTAGTTCAAAAGAAGACACTCTGACGTTTGTATAATTTAAGGCTGATAAACTTGTATTAAGATGTTTGTTTTTTGAATCTTGAGTAGCTTACTCGAACGCTATCTGTGCAAGCCGTCCCTAATTTAGCAGTGTAAGACTAGAGGGAAGGCAGCTAGTCATCACCACCCGCTATCTGTGCTAGCCGTCCCTAATTTAGCAGTGTAAGACTAGAGGGAAGGCAGCTAGTCATCACCACCCACCGTCAACTCTTGGGTTACTCTTTTACTAACGAATAGTGGGATTGACCGTCACATTATAATGCCCCTACGGCTGAAAGTGCGAGCATGTTTGGTGCGACTGGGATGCGAACCCGCGACCCTCAGATGACGAGTCGCACGCCTTAACACGTTTGGCTATGCCGGGCCTAACTTGTATTCATACTTGTGTGATATTAATCCACACTAACCTCTTTATTCAAGCTTTTATTCAAATATTCAATACTACTTTCAGTGGGTATTTCCAAACCTCATAAATGTAAACAAGACTATAATTGTGTTGGTTAAAGTTTATAGGAATCAAATGTTTATAGTATTGTAAACAGCATACTGTTTTCGGTTTATAACAAGGAAAGACGTATCTGCAGTACTGGTATTAGTACTTTATCGTATTTTGCCGATTAAATAAAGACTTCACGTGTTTGAACATTTTATTTAAGTTTCAAATTTGTAAAATAATTCTAAAATCTCTGTTTGTTGCCATGAACATATTTCTAATACCATTAACAACAATTATGATAAATAGTTCCTGTCAGAGATTCTAAAAGTTAATAAGTAAAACCAAAGAAAAATATAATATACTAATCAGTCTATGTCTATCGTCTCCACTTCAGACGAGACCTTTCGCGTGATACTACGATCCACCAGGCCGACTGGAATACAAGAATAGTAATAGATGGTAATGGTCTAGGTCGTATTTATATAATCAATTCCACGAGCATCAACATTAAAACATCCCAACCGCAGACACGATATATTCTTTAGAGAACGAAAACATAATTTAATAGCGTTTTTTTTTTTATTCAACAACAGTTGATACAATCGCAGAAATTCTGGGAATCAACAATATTTATAGAGGGAGACATTTGGAAGAATTAGGATAACCAGATTACCTTAATACTCTTTGTTACCCTAAATGATAACCTGAACATTTTGGAAAATTGGTTGGTTGGTGTTTATTGGCGCAAAGCAACTCGGCTATCTGCGCCAAACAAGTAGTAAAACATAAAAGTAAAATTATTATAACTTGTAAAAAGAAATCAAGTTAAACAAAACAAAATTTGGATGAAAAATTTAAATAGTTTTAAAATGGCCAATGACTCTTAAAAATTAAAAAAAAAACGAGTAAGGTGGACAGTTTCACTATCACCAACGACGCTCGTCAGTGTTAGGAAGAAAACAAGAAGTATGTTAAAAATGGTTTCGTCGTTCAGAGTCGTAACGACTGCACGACAGTAAAATGTGATCTGACTGTCACAAAGGTCACACCTAGGTGCGTCAGTCTCAGTTAAAAGAAAAGGATGAGCCAAAAACTGCGACCAATGTGTAGCCTTGCCAGGACAACTTACGATCCTTAGAATAGTAAAAAAAAAAAAGACCAAAGAAACGGTCAAATTACTTATAAGAATATAAGACTTTCTAATGTTGACCCGACCTTAATAGTTCATCATATCAGAAAATACAATATGATAAAATAGGATAACATCCAAAGTAATGAGATGTAATCACCGCGTAATAAAAATGAAAATAAAATTAGCCTTCTACATCACGTAACTGGTAACATACTTAGTTTTTCCAGCATAGAGATCAGCCGAACCTGAAAACCTCTCTTGAAGCCTTTCAAATAGTTATCCAATACTATTCCCTACGGGTTGAGATCACGGCACAAGATTAAATCTCTGCTCTATCTACCTCACCTAATCATTCTCGAAATATCACCGAAGATCTTAGCAAATTAGTAACCAAAATACAGAATATAAGCTAATTAGTATCTAGTACACAAGAATTAAAGATAAAATAATGGTGTTTTCAGCACAAAGCTACAATATGGTTGTCTTCGCTGTTTCTACTGCGAGAAATCGAATCTTGGGTTTCAGTTTTGTCAGTTACTAAACTTTCCGTTAGCTCACCTTACATAATGAAATGTTAGCTACCCTGTTATTGGTTAATTGAAGTCAGGTGATTATGAACGATAAGGACTGTAGCTGTCTTTAATTTGCTATTCAAGTCACTTGGATGGTTAGGATATTTATTTTGATATTACGAACTTTGTATACTTGGTTGAAAGGAAATACCAGCATGTATAATATTAATTAATTACGCCTCCTATAACACTGAAATAATGATAATTTATACCCATCAAGACCAAATATAAGTTGCCTTTAAAGCATAGAATAAGAGATGCTGTGAATACCTTTCAAATCAAGTTACTAAATTATATTTAAATTGAAGTTTCTGATAATACATTGCAACACAACCAGACTTAATTGGCTTCATCGCTCTACAATCAAGGTTAATTATAAAATATATAGAACATTATGACACACACAGTCTTTCCTGTATATGCCACTTACTGTATAACTCAACTAAACAACAATAATACTGCTGGATGTACTACCATAAGTTTCCCAAAAGTGTTTTGTTTAAGGAATAAATAAAACGAAAATTAAGAGCAAGAAATATTTTTATTTCTTGCTTTCGAGTTCATATACTGTACTGTGTTGTAGCCGACAGAGTGAATAATTATTCTCGTGATTCAAGACATGCGCACGCACTACTGATGTCACGACAGCACAAATTACTACGTTAATGTGACGTCATTTTAGCGTCATAGTCTGTTACTGACTATGTAACAGACTACACACTTTATTTTTAGGGAAATTATGCAACAAATTATATTGGATATATCACTATGAAACTCATCTTTACTCAATAGGTTATAACATATCTTAATATGTCCGAATATCTCAACAAATGATACGTCATCGAATATATCAGTTACGCATAAATAATATACATTTTTGAAGAAAATCTGAATATTCGGGTTTTATAAAAGCAGTAATAAATTGGGTATACGGATTATTAGCAGATTAGACAAGCTAGACATCCTTACAATGTACTTACTCTCTTTAAGATAATATTTTATCAGCCTAACATCCAAAGATAATCTTTTATGCACATCACGCTGGTGGAATTTTAAACTTTTAGAGCGTGTAATAGATAAATAGGTTTAGACATATACCTGAGATTATATTAGTAGGTAAAACGTTCATGATGTTCTCGAAAATGATAAAAGATAATTCTGATTGGCGTGAAGCTTATCACAATAAATTATCCATGTTCTCTATCCCCCAAAAACGTGCTTTAGCCAGTTTTCCCGAGATTAATGTGTGTTTGTCTTTTGAATTTCGCGCAAAGCTACACGAGAGCTAACTATGTCAGCTATATCTAATTTAGCATTGTAAAACTAAAGGGAAAGTAGCTAGTCATCACAACTCACTGCCTAACCACCTGGCCTGCCATGCCTGACTTGACTCTCGAGAATTACTTAAAAAATATTTAAAACTTTTAAGCAAAAAAAACTACATTTTTATTATTTTGTATATTACCCCCCGCTAGTACAGCGGTATGTTATTATTTTGTATATTACCCCCCGCTAGTACAGCGGTATGTCTGCGGATTTACAACGCTAAAATCAAGGGTTCGATTCCCCTCAGTGGCTGAGCAGATAGCCCGATGTGGCTTTGCTATAAGAAAAACACAAACACACATTTTGTATATTAAATGTAGATTCGTGCGTGTTCTTTTCTTACTTATACTGTTATCATGGATACATAAAAAATCGAACTTTTCTTTGCTGATTGATATTTTGTTTCATACAAATATATTTATCAAACTCGGTTTCCTCTCTAAAGCTCACAACACACTTAGAAATAGGAGATGAAATTTAATCAAGTTTATTGTTAATAATTAAATGAATAACATTGATTAGTAAATTAAATATAATAATATGCGAGAGAAGAATACGGACAATATACTTGTTGATATTTCTACACGTGTACATATATTTAGATTTAGAACTGTTTGTTTGTTTTTTGAATTTCGCGGAAAGCTACACAAGGCCTATCTGCACTAGCCGTCCCTAATTTAGCAGTGTAAGACTAGATGAAAGACAGCTAGTCATCACTACCCACTGCCAACTCATGGGCTACTCTTTTATCAACGAATAGTGGGATTGACCGTCATTATAACGCCCCTACGGCTGAAAAGGCAAAGACGTTTGGTGTGACAGGGACTCGAACCCGCCATCCTCGGAATACGAGTCAACTAACTTAACCATCTGGTCATGCCGGGACTGATTTAGAATTGAGAGGTTGCTTTCGTATTCTAACTGTATATGATTCACCATTGTGATTTTATAAAGTTACTCAAGTAAAATACACTTGTTAATAGAACCTACTTAGCTGGTTTACAGCAAATTCCTTTCACTCGACTGTGCAATTCTGCAAGCAGACTAATGACTGGAGGAATACTTCAAAGCCCTTTCCGAATAATGTGATTGTTAAATGATTCACGACTCATGGAACCAAAACAATTATGCAAAACGCCTCGTTTAGCATAATAACTCCCAGCAAATTTAGAGAGACCCGGCATGGCCAGGTGATGAGATATTTCGTTTCGTAGTCTGAGGGTTGTGGGTTCAAATCCCGTTCCCACAAAACGTGCTTGTACAATTAGCCGTGGGAGCGTTATATGTGACGGTCAATCCCACTGTTCGTTGAAAAGAGTAGCCCAAAAGTTAGTGATTACCAGATACCTTCCCTCTAATCTTACACTACTAAATTAGAGATGGCTAATACAGATAACTTTCTTATAGCTTTTAGCGAAATTCAAAGACACAAAATCGTTGTACGTGTTTTTCTTGCATATTTGTGATTAAGCTGAGAATATCTCCTTCTTCTTCTAATAATGTTATAAACGAGGATTTTATGTTGATGAACACGCCCACGATCTTCGAGCCACACCTATAAATTAATGACAACCATCCTGAGAAACGTGACGAAAGAACTTGAATCACAGCAATAATCATTAACCACATACATGTTAGTTTCCCTGATGTAGTTTTGGCTTTTTTTTAACCTCTTATTTTACTCGACAAGCAATATGTCAAATTAGGCAGTATGTCATTCAGTAGGTTACAAAGACTCGTTATTAAGCTAAGTAAGAAGTTGTGTCGAGTTGAACATAACACAGTGTATCGTCCTGCAGCACAGAGTACGGCTATACAACTGACGAACAAAGTTACCACATTATTCCTTAATCCAAGGATCTTAGTGGTTTATACGTGTATTAATATCAAAGTTATATATCGAGTTGACTTATTTTGCCGTCGATAGATAAATGTGATTATAAACTGATACTACATCTGTAAATAGTTAATAAGGTTAATAATGACATTATACAACAGCATAGACATCAAGTGATTAATGGATACGATTATGGTTTTAGGTATTATCTTTTGTAATATAAACGCAGTGGTTTTTGATACACAAGCAAGGCCCATTATTTTCCTCGTTGAATACCTCACTGAAAGAAGCCAAGAAAATATTTAAAACGCTGTGTGTAACCTGTGCATATTTTTCCACAGTTTTTCGCTAGGACTATTTTTTTTAAATCTTGTATTCTACTTGTGTAATGTTTCGTTAAATAAGTCAGCTTCTAAACTACGGATGTTTTCATAGCATTTGCAGAACGCATATATTATGTATTTTTTTAGGTATCAACGTTTGGGAATTCTGCTTGAGATTTCCTGTATTCCTCACTGACAAAATGGAAAAAAAAAAAAAGAGATCTAGTTAAACCCATTCTTCCTACAGCCCCAAGAGATCTCGTGCAAAAACTTTTATATCCAAAGAAACAAATTATTTTCATTCCGAAGCGTGTACTTAAAGTTATGTTCTGGAAGAAAATACGGGTAATTTTCAAGTACGGTGCTTGAAAGCCGAGTGTCTCCTCCACTCTAATTTAATTTAACCTGCTTTTCTTAGAGCTTTACTACAAATATCTTCACTTACACGTGCGTTCTCTTCTGCGACTGATTACGTATGTCGATCACATTAAATAAGTCACGTAATATCAATATGTGATATTCGTGTTCGATAAATGTACACAACGTACATTGTTGAGTTATATGTATTCCAATAACCCGTCAGCAGGTGAGAGGTCTGTGAGTAACAAACTAATAACGTTGATATGACTTTAATTACATTTGTTGTTTGGACACAGGTATTAAGATCTGTATCAGGGCCGTAGGTAGGGGAGTTTAGGAAAAAAAAAAAACCCAGGCGGAATTTCTTTTGTCTCGACAAATATAAAGGCGCGTTTGTCTGTGTGCTTGCAGTTTTGGTTTCGTTTTTTTGAATTTCGCACAAAGCTACTCGAAGGCTATCTGTGCTAGCCGTCCCTAACTTAATAGTGTAAGACTAGAGGGAAGGAAGCTAGTCATCACCACCCACCGTCAACTCTTGAGTTACACTTTTACCAACGAATAGTGGGATTGACCGTCACATTATAGCGCCCCCACGGCGAGCATGTTTGGCGCGACGGAGATGCGAACCCGCGACCTTCAGATTACGAGTCGCACGCCTTAACACGTTTGGACATGATTGCTTGTAGTTAAATACAAAAATATATATTGGGCTGTCTGTGTTCTGCCCACCAGTGGTGGAGTGGCAGGCGAAAATGAAGCAGAAGATAAAAGAATGGAGAGAGGGCAAGAGGATGAAGCATGTGTCTATGTAAAGTACATCTGAATTTAAAAAAAATACTGTGTCTGAAGTGGGACTTCTTGGTCGTAATTATTTTAAAAAAAAAAAAAGAGCTGAGAGTTATTTTTCGAGAAATGGAAAATACCCAAATTTTTAAATATAAATCAAACATGTTGTTGAAAGAGGAAACTCTGAGAGAGCTAGTTTTCGGTTCTTTTCTGGAGGGGGGGTATAAGGGCGGTATTTTTCTTGGTACGCCCCTCTTAAACAGAAATCCTGGTACCATGGTTTTGTTCTTAAGATACCTCATAAAGAAGGATCAAGATTGTTTAAACATTAGGTATATTTCACATAATGTTTCCCTTGAATAGTTTTTTATAATCTAATGTAAAGCGCTTTACTTAATTAGTAAACTTTTAAATTATGAATAATCATCATAATATGTAATTGTCAGGCTACTGAATTGTCAAATGAGAGATATTCTGATACTCAAATTAAACTAAGCACCTAAATTTTGATAAATCGGAAAATAGTGTTGAAATCAGCCAATTATTATTTCTTTTTTACTACCATGTTTATCGTTGTTATCAATAAATACGCATAAATTAGATTTTATCATTAGAATACTAATTATTACCAAGTCTCGATAGGTGGTAGCACTTTACTATAGTGATGCCTAATTCCAGAGCAGATATGTAAAAATAATCCACTAATATTTTAACTATTAATATTCACAAAAGGTGCTTTTATGTTCAATTTACCTTCAGCTACCTAAGATATTAGTGTAAATATATTAATTCAAAATAATTACTATTCTGAAATATTTATTTCAGAAAACCTAAGTGGAAACACCCCCCAAAAAAAAAAAAAAAAACTTAATAAATACGACAAGTAGTGAAAAGTACCATAAAAGTCACTGGAATTTCATGGAAAAGAAAAAAAAAATTAAAAGCTTATTTTCTTATAATTATGCACTTTAATGCACATAATATTATTCACTATAAAAAACGGTTTATTTTTGATTATGGTGTATCAACTAATTAAACACACAGCATCACAAAGAATGACGTCAGCAGTTTCCTGTATATTATTTGGGTGAATTCACTGAAAAGTATTGAACAGTTGTACATGTATCTTGGCAACTGATTTAACTGACTGATTAATTGGTTTGAATTAAGCACATACATAGCTACACAATGGGCTATCTGTACTTTTCTCGCCAGTGGTATCGAAACCCGGTTTATAACGATGTGAATCTGCAGACATGGCGCTGTGCTACTAGGTGGCATTGGTAACTGAAATACAGTGGTACCTCGGTTCTCGAACTTAATTCGTTCTAGAAGGCTGTTCGAAAACCGAATCAATTTTTCCCATAAGAAATACTGTAAATTAAATTAATCCGTTACAGACCTCCAAAAGGTACGCATTATGAAGCATTTTAAGTAAAAATATTGCTTATTTATACCCGTATAATAATACTTACATGAATAAAGTCAACCACAAAAACTATAAACACAATAATAAACAATAAATGAAAATTTAACTGCACTTTACCTGTGCTGAGGAGAGCTGATGGCGTAAGTGAAAGGTAGTGAGGAACGTGGAGAGTAGGAGGGTTATTATTGTTTGGAAGGGGTGTCACCTTCCATAAAAACGTCAGGTAACTTTCCTTCTGGGGTTCTTTCTCTTTTCTGCCTCTTTGCACCGCTACAACCTGCTTAAGACTCACTGGACCTATTTCTCACTAAAACTTGTCTAATAAGGTTTGTTTCTGCCTGCATTTTAAAATGTTTCTGAAGTAAGACATGGTATTGTCATTGAAAAGGTTTATGCTGTGGTTTACTACAGCTTTGTCAGGGTGAACTTTTTCCACAAAACTTTGTAACTCTCCTCATTTTCCACACATTTCCTTGATTAGTGAACTAGGAACATCCTCCCTTCCCTCCTCCTCATCTGAAGACACTTCCTCAGTTGCCTTCTGTTGCTGCTCCTTCTGAAGGTCTTGGAGTTCTTCCGTGGTGAGCTCAGTGTTATGGTCTTCCACCAACTTCTCCACATCATCACCTCTCACATTCAAGCCCATACACTTGTCTAGTGAGACAATATCCTCGACAACAGGCTCAGTATCAAAGCCTTCAAAGTCTCTATCTGCTACTGAGTCTGGCCATAATTTCTTCCAGGCTGAGTTCATGTTCCTCAAAGACACTTCCCTCCAGGCTTTGTCTATGATCCTCAAGTAATGGAGGATATTAAAGTGATTTTACAGAACTTTCTGAGGGTTAACTCTGTGTCAGAGGTCACTTCAAAGCACCTTTGAAACAGTGCCTTGGTGTAGAGTTTCTTAAAGTTCAATATGACCTGCTAGTCCATGGGCTGAATGAGAGGAGTCATGTTAGGGGGCAAGAGCTTCACCGTAATGAAACTGTACTCCTCCACCAACCCGTCCTCCAAGCCTGGTGGGTGAGCAGGTGCATTGTCCATCACAAGAAAAGCCTTGAGTGGCAACTGTTTTTCCGTGAGGTAATTCTTTACACTTGGGGCAAACACTTCATGGACCTACTCCATAAAAAATTGCCTGGTTACCCATGCTTTACTATTAACCCTCTACATGACATTTAGCTTACTTTTCAGGATATTATTTTTCTCAAAAACCCTCAGGTTCTCAGAATGGTACGCAAACAAAGGCTTAAGTTTTATGTCCCCACTTGCATTACTACATAACAATAGAGTTAGCCTGTCCTTCATTGGCTTGTGTCCTAGCATTGCCTTCTCCTCCTTGGTGATGTAGGTCCTCTTTGACATTTGCTTCCAAAAGAGGCCTGTCTCATCACAGTTGAACACCTGTTGGGAAATAAAACCCTCAGCTTCTACATAATCCTTAAATTCCCTAACAGATTTATCAGCAGCGTCTTTGTTAGAACTGGCACCCTCCCCATGTCTCACCACACTATGTGTGCCACTTCTCTTCCTAAATTTTTTCAAACCACCCCTACTAGCCTTAAAGGCATCACTTTTATCAACACTCGTTCCAGGGGTGTTTTTCAAGAGGTCAGCATGCAACTGCTTTGCTTTCTCACAAATGATGGTCTCAGAAATGCTATCACCAGCTAACTGTTTTTCGTTTACCCATATCAACAACAGTTTTTCTATGTCTTCCATTGTTTGTAATCTTTGTTTAGTAAGCACTGTCACTCCTTTTGCAACATCAGCTCCTTTGATGACCTCTTTATTTTTCAGTATGGTGCAGACTGTAGACTTTGTCATACCAAACTGTGTAGCAAGGTCAGACACGCGAACACGACTCTCATACTTCGCTATGAGACATTTTTTCAACTCTATTGTGGCTCTAACAACTTTTCTTTTGGTTTGCTGCTTTCATTATCCTTCTTTAATACCATGGTGGCTTATTTAATCAGAATATTTAGAAAAAAACCAAAAAATACAGAAAAACGAGAACGTTTACAGCAGATTTTAGCGGGGGTGCGGACTGAGCGATAGGTACGGAAAAATGTTTTGGGCAAACATGGCGTGGCCGAAAATGGTCGAAGGGTCATTCGGGTCATCAGTCGGATTATTTCGGGGATTCGGGCCACGACAGCTTGGTTCGGGAACCGATCTTATGTTCAACAAACGAGACGTAATTTTCTCAAACAATATGTCCAAAAACCGAATTGTTCGAAAACCGAGGTACCACTGTATTTACTTTATAGTGAGCAGCTTCAAGTTAAATAGAACTACATTTGTTTGGATATGCGAAAGAGGTTTGATTTAATACAAGTAAATTTGTTTGAATGTTTGGAAAGGTTACAGAAAACTACTTATGATTTCTTCAGGCACCATTGTTATTACCAAAAACATGAATCAGAGGTGGCCACAGAATAGCACGAACTGAAATTGTTTGCTGTAGATTTCTTTGTCTATTTAAATTTTGTAAAAATAATTTTAAAATTCTATAACTTTAATCTATAGCAGGGTAGGGTAGACAGCCTAGAAGTTATTCAGTATGTTGATTTTTTTCACATTCTTCAAACATAATTTAACTGTTACTCTCGTAGCGCACCCTAGACCCTGAAATGTGAAACGTATTTTTACTGCAATTGGCTATGAGCTATAAATTATTAAATTCATAGACCGAGAACGCGAGGTAATCGGGTATTAACCAAAGTAATGCTGAAAAGGAACATGTTTCGGGCTATAAATCCAAAATTGGAATAATTACGATTAGAATAGTTACATTCACTCCAAAAAAAAAAAAAAATATATATATATATCGATAAGGCTTTAACAGTTTCGCCATTTATATCTACACTATACCCTTCCTTTACTCGAAATGTCAAGGTGGTTAGGGCGCTCGACTCGCTAGTTTAGGGTCGCGGGTTCGAATCCCCAATCACACCAAGCATGCTCGCCCTTTCAGCCGTGGGGCGTTATAATGTGACGATCAATCCCACTATTCGTTAGTAAAAGAGTAGCCCAATAGTTGGCAGTGGGTGGTGATGACTAGCTGCCTTCCCTCTAGTCTTACACTGCTAAATTAGGGGTAGCTAAAGCAAATAGCTCTCGTGTAGCTCTGATTGAAATTCAAAGCAAACAAACTATTGGGCTACTCTTTCACCAACGAGTAGTTGGATTGACCGTAACTTTATAACGCTCCCACGGCCGAAAGAGCAGGCATGTTTAGTGTGACGGGCATTCGAACCCTTGACCCTCAGATTATGGGTCGAGCGCCATAACCACCTAACCATGCCGGGATGGAAGTAATGGGAGTTAGACTGAGTCTTGAATAAATGTATTCAAGAAAACACGATATGATAAAGTTTAAAATTCTATTCATCTATTAGCAAGAGACTCATACTCACGTGAAAGAGACTATAAAGACAAATATATTTTAATAAAATAATGCCGAATCGAATTATTCAATGGCCTTTGAAGTTTCGTTGCATGGTCTGAAGCAGCCAATATTGATGTGTTTCTTGTTAACTTCAATTGATATCTAATTGTTTTATAATTATTTTCAATTTTCAGGACTATATACAGCTAAGAATAAAGATATTTACAATTATTTTCAATTTTCAGGACTATATACAGCTAAGAATAAAGATATTTATAATTATTTTCAATTTTCAGGACTATATACAGCTAAGAATAAAGATATTTATAATTATTTTCAATTTTCAGGACTATATACAGCTAAGAATAAATATATTTATAATTATTTTCAATTTTCAGGACTATATACAGCTAAGAATAAAGATATTTATAATTATTTTCAATTTTCAGGACTATATACAGCTAAGAATAAAGATATTTATAATTATTTTCAATTTTCAGGACTATATACAGCTAAGAATAAATATATTTATAATTATTTTCAATTTTCAGGACTATATACAGCTAAGAATAAAGATATTTATAATTATTTTCAATTTTCAGGACTATATACAGCGAAGAATAAAGATATTTTGGCTTTTTTATTTTAAACGCCTGGCATGGCCTTGCACGTTAAGGCGTGCGCTTCGTAATCTGAGGGTCGCGGGTTCGCGCCTGAGTCGCGCCAAACATGCTCGCTCTCCCAGCCGTAGGGGCGTTATAATGTGACGGTCAATCCCACTATTCGTTGGTAAAAGAGTAGCCCAAGAGTTGGCGGTGGGTGGTGATGACTAGCTGCCCTCCCTCTAGTCTTACACTGCTAAATTAGGGACGGCTAGCACAGATAGCCCTCGAGTATCTTTGTGCGAAATTCCAAACAACAACAATTTTATTTTAAAACGGTTGTTTTTTTAATCAAGCGTTATTATGGAGACAACTTGTACAACGAACACCATCTGAATCATACAAGATTACTATAGTATTACCTTGCGCGTCTCTACTTCTAATAGTACTCAAGTAATAAGTCTTCGAGACAGGCATGTTTCCTAGAGACCACACAAAACCTTAACCATTAAGAAATCAGGTAAGATTTGGACAAGATAATGTAAGTACACAAAAAGACTCAAAACATATGACTTACAGAACCTTACACACATACGGTATTGCTTTCCTTATATGCTTTAGTCTTTCGAGTGCTTTAAGTTTCTAACATTCATTCACCTGTCTCGTTGAATTTTTCATCTTTGCAGGTTGGTTTTTCAAGATTTTGTTGACTAATAATTCAGAATGGTACTGTGGGTTGAGCTTTCCTAGGATGTGAAATGTTTTTAGTTTCATATATATATGTGGTACATACTCTATTTTTCTTAATATACATATATTAAGAAACAAAATGTGAAAAATTAGAAAAACTACCAACCTGATAACGTAAGCGATATGTGAATATACAGACAGTCCTTATCAAGGATGACATCATATGAAAACGTGCTGTCTATTTTGAGTTATCAACTTCATAGTTTGTTACAGACATATAAATATAAAGATTAAATAGAATGTGATTTACAGAAAACATATCAAACTATAGATTGTGATTTTTAACAAATATAAAGGCTAAAAGCTGTAATTATCTACCATGTTTGAAACTACGTGTTTCTGTCATAGTTTTTACGTGTGTTATAACACGTAAGAATAACGACATAGAGACATAACTTTCATTTTCCTTGTTTGTTAATTTATAGAAACTTTTACTTTTAAGTGTGTAACATGTAAGAGTAAGAACACACGTATGTGTATGCCTTTGTTTCTCTTGACGTACTTTGCAGGTTCGCAATGACTTTTAATTAAAAGTGTATAACATGTAAGAACTGGAGTGGCACATAAAGTGCATAACTCCACCACAGCGTTGACCATATTCAGCTCTTAAAAAAGAAAGAAAGAAAATGTGTCTGTACGTCTAAAGGTGACAGTTGACACTGGATAATAAGGAATAATATTATTCGTATATACACGAAGTCCGGTCATTTTTTACTGAGTTATAGAGCAAAACGTTCTACGAAAAATCGATCTACATCTTAATAAAATATAGATTTTCTTTTTTTATTTTCGTAATATTGATCTTTGATCTTGACCGTCCAAAAACTAATCACTTCTAACTTGGATCATAGTTCAAAAAGAAACCAGCATTAGTCCATATCCATAAACACACACACACACACACAAACACGTACTCACATTGGGGTTAAAATATAATAATAATATAACAAGAAAGTATGCATATAATCCGTTATTTTCTTTGGTTTTGCTTGTAGATTCAAACGTAAGTTTTGATTGTAAGTGTGTAACATGTAAGAGTAAGAACACACGTATGTGATCCGTTATCTCCTTTGTTGTAGTTGAGGAGTTGAAAACACGATTTTTCATGGATACTTTCTAGTTCCTACCAAAATCAGCGTCTTTCACATATGAGGCTAAAACTAAATTTTGTGTAGTTTCGAAAACTATAGTAACATTATTAAGTTTTTTGACTAAATTCAGTTTTTAATCACCATTTTATATCTTAAACTTCAGAGAGATTGTTTGTTTGTTTTTGAATTTCGCACAATGCTACTCGAGGGCTATCTGTGCTAGCCGTCCCTAATTTAGCAGTGTTAGACTAGAGGGAAGGCAGCTAGTCATCACCACCCACCGCCAACTCTTGGGCTACTCTTTTACCAACTAATAGTGGGATTGACCGTCACATTATAACGCCCCCACGGCTGAAAGGGCGAGCATGTTTGGCTCTCAGATTACGAGTCGCACGCCTTAACACGCTACGTCAGAGAGAATCCTTAGGGTTCGAAATAGTAAATTAACAGAAGACGCACAAAATGATTTCAAATGACAGAGAAGACACCACGAACCGAAATAAGATTTTGTGAATGTGTCTATACAGCAGTAATAAACAAGCTATGTTTAGACCTACGGTATCGTACTTACTGTTTTATTGTCATATAGTACATGCACTTTCAAGGTTGGATTTTCAACAAAGTAAAGTAATTGTACCTTTGAACATGGATGTGAGCAGCTCAGCTCGTTTCATACAAATGTCTATAATATCGCAATGCGTGAATAACTCAATTATCCAAAATGTGACAACAGAATTCACCTATACTAAAAAAATTATGTCTATAATACACCTAATCCAATGAACGATTGTGATGAACAGGTAATATATTCTACAATACATAGCCTAATGTTTTTGGAATATATGAACTTTGGAGGGCAAATGTGAAAGGTCATCGTCGCCCAACTCCAAAACGTGGGAAGTTTTGATACCAGATAAATCGCGAAAACAAAAATTGAAAACTGTCTATATCCTTGCTATATCTCTTACTTTGTACCCAATCACATATAACTGGTTGATGTTCACGTGAATAGTTCCGCGAAAACTGCATATTGTGCTTTTTTCACTGGAAAAGTGAGCTAAAGATAAAAATTCCAAATTTTTTTTCATAGGTCCCAAACAAGATATACATGGGATTTATCACAAAGTATCTTTGTGTTAAATACCATGTAAATTGGTCAAAATAGGGCTAAATAACTCATCTAAGCACTTAAAAATATGGGTTTATTTAATATTTTAATCGTTAAAATAGCCAAAAATTTGCATATCTTACATAATTTAATGTAAAAATTAAAATCAGTGTAAATTTGTTAAAATAAAGTGTAGTAATTGTAATTGTAGTAACTGTCAAAGAAATCCTGAAATTATGTTTTATGTAGCATCTTGGCCTTTCTGTCATAAATAAAAAATTAATAATTAATAAAAAATCCACCATTTTTTGTTCCTGCGCCTGACTTGCAAAAAATTACTTTTGTATGAGATAAAACGCACACTGGTAATATATGACAAAGTAAATGACCAAATAATTATACTTTCGTGTAAGCTCTGATACCCCTAAAGAGACTTAAAATGGGCAAATCCACTTTATATTTTGTGTTAATATGTTGGGCGCATAAAATGTATATTTGTGCCAGTATTCATTTTGATTATTATAAGATGACTCCCAAAAGACCCGGCATGGTCAGGTGGTTAAGGCGTGCGATTCGTAATCCGAGTGTCGCGGGTTCGAATCCCGGTCGCACCAAACATGCTCGCCCTTTCAGCCGTGTGAGCCTTATAATGTGACGGTCAATACCCCTATTCTTTGGTAAAATAATAGCCCAAGAGTTGGCGGTGAGTGGTGATGACTAGCTGCCTTTTCTCTAGTCTTACACTACTAAATCAGGGACGGCTAGCGCAAATAGCCCTCGAGTAGGTTTGCGCGAAATCCATAATAACAAATAACACATTCATAAACCCTTTGTTATAATTGGTTGAACACATTCACAAACCCTCTGTTACAATTGATTATTGACCCGCCAGGTTAATGTATCAAACTATATTTGATACGTATTTGAAGTTTCGTTATCCGCGCTTTACAACTTAAAGTTGTGGATGTTTTATACAAAAGTTGACAATAGCCAACGAGTTGTTGATAAATGGAGTTGGCTGACTGCCTTCCCCCTCGTTTATCATTTCTAAACAGATGGTGTAGGTAGTGATTAAGTTAGTCCGTTAATAGTTTAGCGTGACACTCGACAAGCAGAAACTTTGTATTACACGTACTTAACAATCGATATATTACTTAAGCATACAATCGCTATATTAATATTAAACTGGTGTTTCTAAAAGAAATCACAAAAATAGTTCAACTTAAATGCGTTCAAGTCACCACAAAGAAAAAAGTAAACGTATATTGTCGCCCTGCAACGTTACTGAAATAACATTTTGACCACTACTATGTCTGTCGTATTGCATTCGGCCTGTTGAGTTCTGGTATCGATCGATAGGCCTCGTTTTCTCTAGATATGGTAAATATACTGTGAGTAGCATTTTGTTACCTTCGTTATTCTCATTTACAAATTTCAATAATTAACTTTTTTTTTTCGGTTTACCATGTATGAGCTAACTATATCCTGCGTTCAGAATATAACACATTTCACAAATCCTTAATACTATGAATCAGTGATGACGAGAAAACCCACTTGTAAAGAAGAAAACATCTAGTTGCGCCCTCTACATTCCTACACTCAGTTACACAACCCCTTCAAACATATGGTCAGTTATTGGTCAGTTACCTCTTTCTTTCTTTGTGAACCTGACGATGACCGAAGAAGGTCGAAACGTTGTTCGCTCCTCTACATAAAAGAAAATTTCTCAACGCAAATCAGCAGTTTTTACATATATATATTCTTAGTAATATGGTTAAGTATTGACAAGTTTAGTTAGTAGATGAAACTTAAAATTTTTTGATGAGTTCGTCAACTGTTTTACGCTATATAAACTAATAACTCATATTACAGAGACTTAATATAAGGCAAGCGTATTAAAAAATAATAATTTCCTGTTTTAGATTATTTTTTGTAAGTTGGAGCGACAAAAGTTGATCAGAGATGAAATGTCAGCGTTAAACAACATTGTGTCTCACGTTTCATGAGTGTACATGTTTTATCCGGAAAGAAACAGGCGAAGGATAAGCTAGAAAATACAAAAATAAGGTTTTATTATTTTATGTGGCTTTAGCGAAAACCAATAAAATTCGCCATCACGTTTTGTGTGTGTGTGGAAGTCCCAAATTGCACCGTGTGCATTATTGACAACCACAACGTTGAAAGCTAAATGAAATGTTACATTGTCGTTTTGCTGGAGAAATCCTCGGAAAAGGACTTTTTGTGAGAAATAACTCAATTTATTTCGGTTCAGAAAACATTATTTTCATTAGTGTGATGTTTTAATAATTTCCATAAGTGTGCTGTTTAAAAAAAACACTGCATGGATTGTAAAGGAAAACCAAATAAAATATGCTACTGTTTTTAAAATGAATATTTATAAGTAACATAACTTAGTAGAGCTATATTTTCCTTTTCAGGAACGTTAAATACCAGAAAAATCGCGTTTGTCGAGAAACTTTATTATGGTAAAATAAATACAAAATGAGAAATATAAAGTTATATTATATTATATTATATTATATTATATTATATTATATTATATTATATTATATTATATTATGTTATATTATATTATATTATATTTTAAGATATATTTTTCTACACAGAGAAGGACGTGTGAAAAGTCAACATCCTTACAAGAGTGCCCTGTTACTTTTAACGTTGATAAGTTTTTTTATACTTACTCACCACTACCCTTAGACATTTAAATTTATGAGAAAAGCAACCCTGAAAGTAAGAAATAGCTTACAAAATTATTTTCATGTTACATATACTGTCGTCATTTCAATTAATAATTATATGGTGTGTGCAGATATCACAGAAACATAACTAGGGTTTCTTCTTGAGAATACGCCGCCATATTTTTGACCAGTTTACATAAGATTCACTACAAAGGCACCTTATTACAGGTACCATAATTTTGTTCTTATTAACAAAGTAAATGATCGTGCAAATAAGGAATATTGTCTATAGGATCTTCTAAAATTATTACTATAGCAACTTGAAAGACAAGTATAGTAACAAAAGTGAAGATATGCATTGATCAGTCAGAATTAGAAAGCTGCATTTATTGCTGGGTTTTGTCTTTAAAGATGCAATGAAATGTTGTTCAACCTTTACGCACATACCTAAGTACCAATGATAGATAGGACACCAGTATAAGTTTTGAATATTTTAAAAACGTAGATGAAATTATATATTTTTCGTCTTTATGACGAGTTCTGGCTTGAACTGTTCAAGGTAAAACATGGTGGATATGCTACTATGTCATGAAGTCACATTTTTATGACGACTTCTGGTGTGAACTGCTCAGGGGTACACGTGGTGGATATATTACCGTATCGTGAAGTCACATTTTTATGACGACTTCTAGTGTGAACTGCTCAGGGGTACACGTGGTGGATATATTACCGTATCGTGAAGTCACATTTTTATGACGACTTCTGGTGTGAACTGCTCAGGTACAAGATATTGTGGATATACTACCGTATCGTGAAGTCACATTTTTATTATGACTTCTGGTTTGAACTGCTCAGGGGTAATACATTGTAGATACACTACGGTGTCGTGAAGTCACTTTTTTAAGACGAACTGCTGTGTCATGAAGTCATTTGTTTTTGTATTTGTAACAAACCAACCAATGCCGTATGTCATCATCTTCAACTCCGAATTACTGAAAGACGGTAAGTCAGAAACAAGCTACCACCAACCCATTCATGCTAAAGTATTGCCTGTCATTCTTATAACGCACGTACAACTTAAAGTAGGTGGATTATTTTGTGGTATCGTATAAACACGAACTCAGCCAGAGCTGTGATTGGTCTTCCATCTGATAAGCGAAATTTGTAAAAATTCCTTTATTGAGTTTTCAAATAATTTATTACTTAGAAAAAACTAAGAAATTATTTTCGATTAACAGTTCAAAACATTGGACCAGAATATACACGTATTAATAGAAAATGCAATCCATTTTTTTAAAATGTAATATTTACTTAAATACGTTTTCTAAAACTGTTTTCGTGATTCGTTGTCGTTGTAGACGAAAGTTATTTAATCTCCTTATCCAAGATTTTGAACAGACAAGTTCTGTTTTCGTGATTCGTTGTCGTTGTAGACGAAAGTTATTTAATCTCCTTGTCCAAGATTTTGAACAGACAAGTTCTGTTTTCGTGATTCGTTGTCGTTGTAGACGAAAGTTATTTAATCTCCTTGTCCAAGATTTTGAGCAGACAAGTTCTGTTTTCGTGATTCGTTGTCGTTGTAGACGAAAGTTATATAATCTTCTTATCCAAGATTTTGAGCAGACGAGTTCTGTTTTCGTGATTCGTTGTCGTTGTAGACGAAAGTTATATAATCTCCTTATCCAAGATTTTGAACAGACGAGTTCTGTTTTCGTGATTCGTTGTCGTTGTAGACGAAAGTTATATAATATTCTTATCCAAGATTTTGAGCAGACAAGTGTGTGGAGAAACTTCGATGTTTCACAACTCAGATCTACAGGACTCGTCTTTTAATTATCAAAAGTCAGTTTGAGTTATGAGTTGTACACTTCTAGTGCATTAAATATATTGATCTGCTCGCTGACTGCACTTTTACTTCTAGTGTACTTGAAGGCGGTGAAAATATTGTTGACAGTAGACCCACTGACGAAGAAAGACAATTTTTATACAATATATAGAAACAGTTTTTGTTGAAGGAAGTTTTCTGGATCCATTGTTAAATAAGAGATGTTTACAGTAAAGTATAACTAAAGTTTACAATGGAAGTGGAATCCAATTATAAAGACAAAACTCGTATAGAGTAACTCTACCAGTTACAAATAGATATCTAGAGGCACAATTTAACGAACACTTGTTATTATTATTCCACGTGTTTCTTTGTTCTTTTTTTTATCGTCTGGGATAATCTTTTATTCAGTACTTATTATTGTTACAATAGAAGGTTTCATGGTTCATTGGAACAATCTAAAATTCTTTTGTGTATTATATACTGAAATACGTATATTATCCAATGAAACAAAATGATCCAGTAGAGCGACGAATCAGGGAAAAAGTGAATTTCTTGTACTTTGTGTTTCTATACAATGCTAAAAGCCCGAAACTAAATATTTCATCCCATTACACTTTTCGCGTACAATGATAAGATTGTAACGTTCTCCATCTGTTATTTACTTCTGATTTGTAAAAGTTGCTCTTTGGTATTTCTTACAAGACTGAACTTCAAATAAAGCACTTGATGAAAGTTTTATCCATACGTAAAGACTTTGTCCATTGCAACGAGAACAAGTTATAAGAACAAAACTACTTTTGTTTATGATATAGTTTTTAATATATACATATATATATCAGTATGTGTTAGAGCAAACCCTATAAGAATTAAAAACTTAATGCCCTCATTGAGAAAATCCTGAATTACCGTTAATAAGTTTTGAAGTACATAATACTTATATTTTTGAGAGTTTGAGAGGATAATTCCGAACCTGCCAATATTTGATTTTTCTGAAAAACTTAAAACGAAAGTATATGAAGAAACATTTACTTACGCTTCGTACGTGGAAAGATAAGAGACCAACCTTCTGATATTGTATTTTAGCGTATAATTAAGCTGCATCACGAAAATCTGAAATAAGTGCTTATGGATATTCTTTATAAACCAGGGCTGTCGTGCATATAATAAAAATCGTAAACGTTAAAGCATTATTAAACTTTCTGAGACCCAGTTGACTGCATATTTCAAAGTTATGTCTTTCGAGTCTATCTGGCAAGCATATTAGATACTATTTAACATGAAAATAACATAAGTAAAGTCCAAGTTTTACGGAGCTACTTTGATACACCATCTGCCAAACAGAAATCATCATACACTTAAAGATAAATATTTCATAAGACAGGAAATGACGTCACAAGAGTCAAATATAGGATTAATTAAATATCTGGTTATCTTCAACAGCGTAAGTTAAGTAGTATTACTAACTGAATTTCTATGTATGTGGCTGGCGTTAATTGCTCTAAAACTGTCTCAGTTACGTTGGTAAAAAAGTAGCCCAAGAGTTGGCGGTGGGTGGTGATGACTAGTTGCTTTCCCTCTAGTCTTACACTACTAAATTAGAGACGAAATTCAAAACAAACAAACTATTACACCTTCACATCTAGAAGTGTGAAAATGTTGACGAAACCGACGTTTTCTGCAATGTTTTTTGGTTTGTTTGCAGTTAATCATAAAGCTACACATTAAGCTATCTTTTTAACTTTCTTTCTAGGGTTAATTTCACTTACGAATGGATAAAATTATAAAATATATAAGATCCATTTAATTATTTGCGACTACGATTATATGAATGATTCGTTTAAAAACAAAACAACAAACATGTACAATGTCCAAAGAGAAAACTCACATAAAAAACGAAATGTATTTAAGTTATTGAGGCCTGAGTCGTCAGAAATGTAATATATCAAAAGAGATTCGAATTAATTTTGGTGTTAAAAATGTGAATAAATCCCTCGAGTCTGGTGTCATATGTTTAAGTTATTAAACATGTCTAGATCTCTAACAGAACAATGAAATGATTTCCGTAGCTATCATCAATTTTCCTTCCATAAAATATAGTTATTAATACTGAATTTTGTAATTAAGATCGGATTTATTTTCATTATATCTAAACTTTCCACGCTAACATTACTTCTGTTCCATCGTTTTATTAATCGAATATCGTATGAACATGACGTTATGTTGTTGGATATTAATGGAGCTTGGTACATTTTTGGTATAATACTTCAGATTTCTTGAAGCTCAGGGAATATTTAAATAACAGCAGTGACACGAGAGCATTCCATTCGTGCTGGTGATTTCAAATAGACATCATAATGACAGGATACTGACATGCATTAAAGGCAGCATATTTGAGAAAAATCTTGAAGCCTTTAAATGACATTCAGATTCGTAAATACTCGGAAGAATGTAGTTCTAGAAATAATAAAATCGTACGAAACTCACCAACGTCACGAAGTTGTCAGATTTTAAATTGATCAGAGATCCTATCTTTGAAACCGACAAATTATTGGATAAGAACATCCATTTATTTAAGTTCATTTTCAAGTTTAAAATTCGTGTTTAATAAAACTCACTGCAAGTTTAAAACACGAGTAGCTGTCCTGACCACGTAATGTAACGTTTTTATGGATAGAGCTCAAAAGCTTCCACGTTCACATCCTCATTTTGAAGATAAACACCTAAACAATCTTTTACTTTGTGAGAATCAGCTATTCATTCTTCATCTCAAGTAAACCATCCTTTCTTCAAAGAAATTATGAAGATTCTTTTAGATTATTCGTATTTAATAACCTGCGATTTTTGTTGGTCCTCCTTCACTGAATAGTTTTATTTAAAACATTTGCTAATTTTTTCAAAGAATGTTCAGAACCTTCAAACTGCTTTAGAAAGAATAATGAAATTTAGTATTGTTATAACAAAAATCTGCGTCACCTATGCCGAGAAACCCAGTTATCAATACTTCATTTCTCTTATACGTTATAAGTCAAAGCAAGGTGTTTGACATTTACAACGTGTTTTAATTAATACATGAACCGTATGAAATTGAACCTTAAAATGAACCTTAAAATAAGTCGGTATTATTCTATTAAGTTGTGAACTCTTTCTTTTAAGTAGAACTATAACGAAGCATTTCTTTCAATTAAAGACGTTAGACGCATTAAAGCAATGAATCCCTAGCTTCTTAATGTAATCTCGTGTAGTTAAATGACGTTCTTAGATTTTAAAGTATTTATATATATTTCAATGGAAACTGAATGACGATACGTTAGTTTTAAATGCTTAAATAATATAACACCTTCGTAAGGTATATGTTGGAGAAATATCACGAAGATAGATGACGCTATTAACTTTAAAATGTTATAAATTTTAATGAAACTGATGGATAAGACCTTAGCAAGTTAAATATTTAGTATAAACTTTCATTCTAAAGTGTATATTTCTTTAGCTTGATATCCTGAAATACGGAGAACTGGCTTTGAATAGAATAAAAGTAAAAAGGCTGTAATAGTGTAATCCTATTTAGTAGTTTTGTCTGATCTATTTCATGTTCAGATGCATGAACTAATCTTTGAAGCAGTCTAGTTTCATGAAATCAGTTGTGTCCATTTTCATGTTTAGCATAAGATAGCCTTATTCTACTTAATAATCTTAATGGAAAACGTTTAAAAGTTTCTGTTTGAAGAATTTAAAAAAAACAGCACAAAACGTTTTTCAAACTCCAATTGCATATGAATATTTGAAGTTCACAGATTCTCTAAACACAGAATTTAAGGGGTTTTTTTCTCTTTCAAACAAATTTTACTTTATGATAACAACTCAAAAACTTTCACAGAAACCTCTGTTTTCAAAACAAAATTTCCAAACATATTTCTGCTTCGAAAAATTCCACTAATATACAATGCGGCGGGCCTGGCCAATTGTGTTCAGGCGTTCGACTCGTAATCTGATAGTCGCGGGTTCGAATCCCAGTCGCACCAAATATGCTCGCCCTTTCAGCCGTGGGGGCGTTATAATGTTACGGTCAATCCCACTATTCGTTGGTAAAAGAGTAGCCCAAGAGTTGGCGGTGGGTGGTGATTACTAGCTGCTTTCCCTCTAATCTTACACTACTAAATTAGGGACGGCTAGCGCAGATAGCCCTCGAGTAGCTTTGCGCGAAATTCAAAATAAACAAACAAACAATATACAATGTAATATGACTATAAAAGTTTGTTCTTCAAGACGTGAGGAAAAAGAATAAACACGTGATGTTGCTATTATTACTTTAGCACAGAGCTAAACGATAGGCTATCTGAACTCTGTTCATCGTGGAGAATCTAGCCCCGGATTTTAAGGTTGCATATCCAGAAACTTACCGCGTATTCCACAAAGTAATAAATAATAAAATACATACCAATACATCAGCTGTTTTGCTTGTTAACTTTCATTAGGGAGAAATCGTGATTTTTACAACGAGTAATTTTGTTTGTTAATGAAACAAACCAGAGTTGAAACAAGGAAACATTGTTTTTAAATATTTTGTTAAAAAAATAACAACAGTAACAAAGATTTCTTCCTTCTAATCAATAACCATGTGGAAGTATCTACTTGTTACATGGTTTAACCATTTAGTTTTATACGATTAAGATACATAATTATACATTAAAGATTTCTATAGGAGAATATTGTGGTTATCACAGATGTTTCAGTTACCAGTGAATATTATGAACTCAACCCTCGTGAATTTTACGCAACAAGATCAAAAAGTAATAAACGTGTTTTTTTCAGAATTCCATTTCATCAGAATATGATTCCGTACAAAATATATAAATTCTCAAAAGCTACTGTTAATATTTTTCATTATTTGTGTTTGTACTGAGTATTTGAATGTTCGCATTTACCTTCTGTTACACATAGTTGTTGAATAAACATAGAATTATAGTATTTAGTTCCGTGTTATTTTTACCCTAATTATACCACAACCTTTGATGTCATTTTCACCATCTCATCGTTATATCTTTAAACAATTTTGTTTATAAAAATGAACTCATACAGGCATCTCAAACTGCCGATTTTGTAGGTTTTACGAAAACCCTATAAAGTGAACTCATCTTTAAAATTTATAGAAAATTTGCCATGGAAGAAAAATATCTAAAAGTAGACATTAGCCGTGAAGATAGGTAAGGTTGAGCCTAGATTACATTTTCAGATGCATATTTTACATATAAAACTACATAATAATTGTATATACGAGCTTTAATTTGCCGTAGCTACTAAGCCAAAAAAAATTGCTTATGGATTTTTGTCCATAAATTATAGCAATATAAATTAAATGTTTTACAATATACGATCATAAGGACTGTTCTAAAGCTAACAGTACAATCAGAGAGAAAAATCAACTCTTTAGAGCTTCTACCTAAGAACAAGAACAAGGAACAAATATTTTGGATTTTGAATCACAAATCAAAAGACAGTCTAAACTACTTACAAATCTGACTTATTGTACTAGAACGAGTTACTGATTTTAGGTACCAGTCAGGAGTTCTGGAAATCCAAAAACGTTCATTTAAACCTGATGTGTTTTAACACTGATATGTAGTGATTTCAACGAATTTCTTACTATTCTTACCTTCTGATTTAGTTACCAATACATTTTACGTATTATTTTTATGAATAATTTCATGGTTCTTCAGCCATAAATCTATCCGTGACTACATTGTTTTGTTGATTGGTTTGGGAATTTGCTGTGAATCAAATATGTATATATATATAGAGGTGCAGTTGAGGTTGCCCTTGAAGTCACGGCTCGTATAGGAGCCAACGTATATTTGAATTAGCATATGCAAATGACTCGTACGAAGCACGATTAATCCTCTGGACAGGTGCATAGAGTTTTTTGGGCTACACCCGTATTAATAAAGAATTACATTTGAAACCTCGACGCAGGATAAAATTAGAAGCTGTAATACCAATTAATTTATACGTTGTAAACTGTTCGCTATCATTCAATGATGACTTTTTACTAAAACACTTCAAGGTGTTTGAAAATTGATTTCGTCGTCGGGAAATTGCATGAGTAATATTTTCCCGCAGTTAGTAGAGATTTATCGAGTTTCATGTAATACAATTAATAAAATTGGTTTCAGAAATATTTTTAAAAGTTATTTGCCTTACACAGTATATATATATATGAATTCTTCACGTTTTTTGCTATTTCATCCGAGGCCAACATACTTTACATAGAGATGTACAGATTAGTGGAATTTAAAAAGGTAAGCCCAAAAGGCTTACGAAATAATTATCTTTGAGAAGCGCTCTAGAATGGATTGGTGAAATTGCTTTTTATTGATCCACAGTGTTGTCTTACACAAATAGGGTCACGAATAAAGATTACGAGAGGACTTAATGGTGATTCTTTAAATAATGTGTATTTAATATTTGAGGATGATAAACCGATATATTTTTAAAATGCATGGTTGAGTTCTTTATCAATATTGAAGGATTTTCCCTTCATAGTTTTGAGTATGATGAAGTTCTGAATTTTTCATAAAATGAGTGACTTACTGCAGTGATACACAGGTAGCGCAACGGTGCTTAAGAGTAGATAACACTTTACATATATGTATATATATATATATATATAATTAACATAAACCTAAATTGAAAATCTGGCTGCAAAGACAATAGCAATTTACCTCTTAGAAGATATCCATCTTCCTATTTAACTCTTAGAAGCCTGGAATGGCCAAACGCGTAAGGCGTGCGACTCGTAATCCGAGGGTCGCGGGTTCGTGCCCGCGTCGCGCTAAACATGCTCGCCCTCCCAGCCGTGGGGGCGTATAATGTGACGGTCAATCCCACTATTCGTTGGTAAAAGAGTAGCCCAAGAGTTGGCGGTGGGTGGTGATGACTAGCTGCTTTCCCTCTAGTCTTACACTGCTAAATTAGGGACGGCTAGCACAGATAGCCCTCGAGTAGCTTTGTGCGAAATTCCAAAAAACAAACAACATAACTCTTAGAAGATATCTATCTTTCTATTTAACTCTATGTTTCCCACAACAGCACAGTGTAGCCCATTTTAATAAATTATTTTTTAAACTTTCGAACGAGAAAATATGAAAAGGAAATTAAAGATGTTCCAATATTAACATAGGATTTGGAAATGTATAGAATGGAATGGAATCCTTGGAAGCAATAAACTCGGAAATGTGCTTGTCTGAAAGCAATAATTCGTTTTTATACTCGTGTTTCACGTGTGTTAGTAGAGATCACAGAATATTTCGAGCTATTCCACAAGATGCCCAACACCGTAAACCGATGTTTTACAGTTCCGTGATGTTAATGCATGGTTCATTAGGGAAGGAGACACGAATTGAAGTCGAGTAACAGATGAGAATTTGAGTACAACTTTTAGAAGTCTACACAAGGTGACCCTGAGGAGATTGTAAGAAGTAGTAGAGTAAACCTATCCCTGATTTCATAAACTAACTGTAAAACTTTTTGTTGTAACTTGAAACTAACACAAACTACGGTCATCAAATATACAGTTGTATGATTTGTTACACGACTGGTGAAAAATACAAGTCCCCAAGTACAGACATATATGATCTATAACATGATTGTTGTAGCAATACAAGTTCACAAATTCACACATGTATGTTTTGTAATACGATTGTTGTAACAATTTATGTAAGTTCCCAAATACTGACAGTGCTACATAAAAGGCTTGTAAAGAAACTTAACTCTATAAGAGTGGGGGGTATGTTAACTGATTAGATAGAGGAGTGGCTGGGTAGAAGGAAGCAGAGAGTTGTTATAAATGGAGTTCAATCAAACTGGATTAACGTTGCAAGTGCGGTGCCCTAGGGCTCGGTCTAAGGATCTTTGCTCTTATTTTAATTATATGAATGATATAGATGAAGGAATGGTCAATAAACTGCTTAAATGTTCTGATGATATGATGATCTTGGATGTTGCTGTGAAGAGGATGCTGCTGCTTTTGAAAAGGATTTGCATCATTCAGTAAGTTTGAGAAAATAAATAACAGGTTGGTTTTAATTATGATAAAAGTAAGATATTACATGTGGGTTATAATAATTTGAATTATAATTTGGATGAGAATAACCTTAACGGTGTAAATGTTCATCAGTCTCTTAAGACATCTTGGCAGTGCACTGTTGTTGGTAAGGCAAGTGTGAGTTTAGGTTATAACTACAGAAATACTTAACAATAAAGCTAAAGAAATTATAATTTCTTTGTATAGATCACTGATTTGGAGTATTATATTCAGTGTTGGGCTATTTACCTCAGGATAGACACTGAATTGTTGGAAAGGTTTTTAAAGAGGGTTACCAAAATGGAGGATTTGTCAAATGAAGAGACATCAAGGTTCCTAAAATTGCTTTCTCTTAAGAAACGAAGAGTTAAATGGAATCTGATTAAAGTGTTTAAGATTGTAAAGGGAACTGGAACTGTTGATGTATAATCTCATTTCTTAATAGTAAACAGTGACAATAGTAGAACTAGGGGACACATAAATTTTGGCAGGGTAGAAATTATCTTCAACTAAGATATATTTATGTTTTTAACAAGGTGGTTGGTATTTGGAATAGTTTACCTTCAGATATTATGGAAACAGTAAGTTTGAATAAGTTTAAGAGAAAGCTCGGTAATTAAATAAATGATGAGGGCTAGTTTGTTTGTTTGCTTTTTACATAAAGATAGCATTTCATTTTTTTCATTTAATAGTTTTACTTGTCCATAAACTTTATCTTGTAATTTGTAACATGATTATTGTAACAGTATATAAGTCCCCAAATACAGAGTTGTTTTCTAACATGTTTCTTGTAATGACAAAAGCACACAATTAATGATTTGTTTTCTAACAAAACAAATGGTGGACTGTTTTTAATTATAAAATATATTTTCCCAAATACGCTTTTGTGTTGTTCAGTTACATTTTAGGGTGATTTTCTTTCTGGGGCATTCAGGAGTTACACGCGATTGGTACCTTGTTATACTATAACGTCACAATATAATGACGAGTTTGAGATGTTCAGGGTAGGTAGTGCATGGTGGATATGTTGAGATGTTCAGGGGTAGGTAGTACATGGGGGATATGTTGAGATGTTCAGGGTAGGTAGTACATGGTGGATATGTTGAGATGTTCAGGGTAGGTAGTACATAGGGGATATGTTGAGATGTTCAGGGCAGGTAGTACATGGTGGATATGTTGAGATGTCCAGGGTAGGTAGTACATGGTGGATATGTTGAGATGTTCAGGGCAGGTAGTACATGGTGGATATGTTGAGATGTTCAGGGCAGGCAGCACATGGTGGATATGTTGAGATGTTCAGGGTCCAGGTAGGCAGTACACGGTGGATATGTTGAGATGTCCAGGGCAGGCAGTACATGGTGGATATGTTGAGATGTTCAGGGCAGGCAGTACAGTGGATATGTTGAGATGTTCAGGGCAGGTAGCACACGGTGATATGTTGAGATGTCCAGGGCAGGTAGTACACGGTGGATATGTTCGAGATGTCCAGGGTAGGTAGTACGGTGGATACGCCGAGACGTCCAGGGCAGGCAGCACGGTGGATATGCCGAGACGTCCAGGGCAGGCAGTACACGGCGGATTATGCCGAGACGTCCAGGGCAGGCAGTACACGGCGGATATGCCGAGACGTCCAGGGCAGGCAGCACACGGCGGATACGCCGAGACGTCCAGGGCAGGCAGCGCACGGCGGATTATGCCGAGACGTCCAGGGCAGGCAGCGTACACGGCGGATTACGCCGAGACGTCCAGGGCAGGCAGCACACGGCGGATTACGCCGAGACGTCCAGGGCAGGCAGCACACGGCGGATACGCCGAGACGTCCAGGGCAGGCAGCACGGCGGATACGTCGAGACGTTCACGGCGGATATATTGAGATGTCCAGGGCAGGCAGTACACGTCCGAGACGTCCAGGGCAGGCAGTACATACGGTGGATATGTTGAGACGTCCAGGGCAGGCAGTACACGGCGGATATGTTGAGACGTCCAGGGCAGGCAGCACGGCGGATACGAGACGTCCAGGCAGGCAGTACATAGTGGATATGTCGAGACGTCCAGGGCAGGCAGTACACGGTGGATACGTTGAGATGTCCAGGGCAGGCAGTACACGGTGGATATGTTGAGATGTTCAGGGCAGGCAGCATACGGTGGATATGCCGAGATGTCCAGGGCAGGCAGTACACGGTGGATGTTGAGAGATGTTCAGGTAGGTAGTATACGGTGGATATGTTGAGATGTTCAGGGGTAGGTAGTGCATGGTGGATATGTTGAGATGTTCAGGGGTAGGTAGTACATGGTGGATATGTTGAGATGTTCAGGGGTAGGTAGTACATGGTGGATATGTTGAGATGTTCAGGGGTAGGTAGTACATGGTGGATATGTTGAGATGTTCAGGGGTAGGTAGTACATGGTGGATATGTTGAGATGTTCAGGGGTAGGTAGTACATGGTGGATATGTTGTTCTGTTGTGAAGTTAGGTTTTTTAATTATGACGAGTTCTGGTGTGAATTGTTCAGAAGGAGCACTCGGTGGATATATTGTTGTGAAGTCACAAGTTTATGATGATTTCCGATTTCAGCCGTTCAGGAGTATCATGTGGTGGGAAAGAATTATTTTATTGCATGTGTTAAAACATTTGAACATTTTATCTTATGGAATTCATTAATTTACCAATATTATTACGTGTATGTTGATTACATGAACCTGAAAAAATCATTCAATAGCCAATATATTGAGTCTTTTTTAAGCCTAAAACAAGTAATTGTTTTACGACGGTTGTACAAAACTCAACGCAACAGACTTGCATACCAGCCAATAGATTTTTGTTATTTTTCAACCATTAATATGTCGTTGTTCTATGAAGATTTTATTATCTTCAACTCCTTCATTATTAATAGGCCAATATGAATGTTTTAACTCACAAGAATTTTGTGTACTTTATGTATCTTAACGTCTTAATATCTATAGTTATTTAAAAATAATATATATGAATTTATAGAATATTACTTCTATATATGGTGGGCAGCAGATAATGTGTGTGATTTGTTATTTAATAACGTTTTTCATAATTTGTTCGTTATTTATAGGATTCAAGCTCAAGATGTGAGACTTACATTCATCCTAAAAGTCGCCTGTTTCATGTTTTTACCAGACCCGGCATGGCCAGGTGGATTAAGGCGTTCGACTCGTAATCTGGGGGTCGAGGGTTGGAATCCCCTTCATACCAAACACGCTCGCCCTTTCAGCTGTGGGGGCATTATAATGTGACGGTGACTCCCACTATTCGTTGGTAAAAGATTAGCCTAAGAGTTGGCAGTGGGTGTTGATGACTAGCTGCCTTCCCTCTAGTCTTACACTGCTAAATTAAGGACGGCTAGCGCAGATAGCCCTCGTGTAGCTTTGCGCGAAATTAAAAAACAACAACAACAAATCCTCATTTTTTTCTTACAAAAGTAACACGATTGATAGAGATTTTTCAGAGTGGATATTGATAATTACTGCATGTTGGCGGCCCCATATGGCCAGGTGGTTAAATCGCTCAACTCATAATCCGAGAGTCGAGGGTTTGAATCCCTATCACACCAAACATGCTCTCCCTTTCAGGCGTAGAGGCGTTATAATGTGCGGTCAATCCCACTATTCGTTGGTAAAAGTGCCACAAGAGTTGGCGGTGATGACTATCTGTTTTTCCTCCATCCTTACATTGCTAAATTAGTAACCGCTAGTTCAGATATTCCACGCATAGCTTTGCGCGAAATTCAAAACAAACGATATGCTGGCTTCTCTTGTTACAGTTGCGTATGTCGTATACGATTATTTTTTGTATCTATACAACTAGCTCATTAAGTTATTTCAATTCTACATTTTTCAACTAATAAAAAAATTCTTTCCAAAAGAAAGCCTCGACAGGGAAATAATTTAAAAAAAAAACTTGTCTCCAATTACGATTATGACAACGTTGAGAACCCTAATGAACTTCACGAGAGCTCCCAAAACCAGAACCGCTAGAATTCTTAAAGTAATTGGGTCCCATTCCATTGGTGATTTTGCATTTTTCTATCAGTATGCCCCATCTACTTAATTTAAGTACCTGGACTTAAAAACATCTGTTCCAAGAAATATAATTGGCGGTTTGATTCCAGTAACCGGAAGTGTTATAACTTTAGTAGTTAACGTCACACAACTTAGTTTTTCGTCAATTATGTCCATTTAATAAAGTAGAAACTTCATATAGCATATGTTACAATATGCATGGTTTACTGAATATAACAAAAGTATAATTTTACATAATTATGATACATCGATAAATTGCAAACTGTTAGATGTGAACTCGAATCTAGTATTTCCTCGTGAGAATGAACAAGTGCTATTTAAACCAAATTATGTTTAATTTCACGCTCCTGTTAATTCGGAAAGTGAAGCATATGCATGATTACACACTATTTAATGGATAACAATTTTATCTAATTTATTTTAAAGATACCAACAGAGGGCGCGGTGCTGCTCTTTCCAAATAAATATATTCAGTCGAATACGTGTGAATACGGTAAATGTTTCGCTCATTATGATACGTAACTGTTGTAATAGTAGCATCAAAACACTAAACAATTTTCATCCGACATAAATTACACTGAAATAAAATAATCAGTTGAAATATAAAAATAATTACAGAATATTCCGATCAAAAAGACACATATGAGCACTAATTATTAGTAATTTGGCCAGGTGGTAAGGACGCTCAATTCGAAATCTGAGGTCGCGGGTACGAATCTCCGTTACATCAAACACGCTCGTTCGTTCAGCCTTAAGGTCGTTATAATGTGACGGTCAATCCCACTATTCTTTGGTAAAACAGTAGCCCAAGAGTTGACGGTGGGTGGTGATGAATAACTGCCTTCCATTTAGACTTTCAGTGCTGAATTAAGGACGGCTAGCGCAGATAGCCCTCGTGTATCTTTGCGCGAAATTCAAAAACAAACAAAAAATTAATTATTGAAACACATTTTCCCTGTAAAACAAGAATAATAGAGAAACAAACTTAAAACAACGTAACTGTTAACCAGTTTTTAAACTCTAGAAGAGAGCAATACGTTATACCTACTATAACTGTTAGTTAACAATAACATGTTAACCATCACTGACTATTTCATTCATCTTGGGACACAATTTGTCAACATTTCGCCATTATAAATGTTTCTTCATAACCAACGTTATTTTCAAGAATGTTAAAGTATCTGCAGTTTGAGAAAAATAACTTTGTTTATCACACAGACTGGTTCGTTCCTCGTTTCTTTGGAGTTCGCTGGTTTTGTCAAATATATTTAACATTTTACCACACTTTGTTTGTGGTTCTGTTTGCTTAATTATGTGTAATTAGGTCAGCCATAGTTGTCTTCCGTTTACCTTCAAAACGATCTTCGCACTTTTGGAGGCACTGGGCACCCTGCAAGAAAAATGATCAAATTCATTAATCATATAAGAATAATCCAACAGTGGGAAAGCGGTAAATTTGCGGGGTTACGACTCTAGAATTTGGGGCTCATTTCCCTGCAGTGGATACGACAGATATATCAATCTGGCTTTGTTCTATAGACGAACAATAGCAGACACGACTAGCTGAACAGTCGGCAATGGGTGAAGCTGATTAGCTGGTTTCCCTCTGGCGAACGAATGTTAAGACTGATATACGGTGTATCCCCCACCACAATGCGGGTCCTAGATGCTCAGTCTACTACAAAACCTAGAACTCATTTTATATTTCACATTATCGCCAATCCCCTGGGGATTCTTTTGAATTGTGAAGTGTTTTTGATTTTTGTTTAGGCTTGTTTTTATTTATTATAATATATATTTATATATATATATGTATGTATACAGGGTGTCCCAAATTGAATATACCAAAAAAAAATGTTGAGTAGCATTTGTATTATTCGAAATAACAACAAAATCCACTGAAGACTTCTAAGTTTTCTTTATTTAATTAACGAACTTCTACGTATCTTCTATCATTAGATAAAATGAAATTAATTGTGAGAACATTTTTCAGTACAGCTGTAGGAATTGAAAAGACAACATCAAAGCAACATGGATACGAAGTTTATTATGATAGGCTTTTGTTTTAGAAAAAAACAAAAATAAAAGTCCAAAGGGATAAACATAGAAGAACTCTTTAGGAATTGCAATTTTACTGAAAAACTGGATCAGCTCTGAATTCTGTAATAAAACAAGTTTATAAGTCACAAATAATTTAAATAATAGTAATTACCTTCAACAAAACATATGAGTCATTGAGTCATTAGAAGACATTTTGTTTTCGATTTTTCGTCACCTCAAATAATACAAATGTTATTCTACTTTCTTTCAGGTATATTCATTTCTGGACACCCTATATATGATTCAGTAAAAGTGAAAACTTGGAACTTGATGGAACTGCATACCAACAGCACTTTATTTGAAAATGTTTGAAAATATACTTTGAAATTGCCCCTCCGATAGTACAGCGGTAAGTCTGCGGATTTACAACGCTAAAATCAGGGGTTGGATTCCCCTCGATGGTCTCACCAGATGGCCCGATGTGGCTTTACTATAAGAAAAACACAAAAAACTCACGTTTTGACATCTAGAATTGAAACAACGCAACGTAAATAAAAATAAAGTCATTCTAATGTCACAGAGCTAAAGTTTATTTTATAACTAAGGTTAAAATTTTAGACGCTGAAAAATATATTAAACACCCACTACAGACGATAATATATGATGGAAATAAAAAAATGTTGTCAATTTTATTATTCAAAAACGCTCTGTTAAAACATCCGTTTAATTAGAATACTAGAATTTCCTCCCATCAGCACAGCAGAAAGTATGCGGACTTGAAACGCTAGAAACCGGCTTTCGATACCTGTAGTAAGCAGAGCACAGATAGTCTATTGTTTAGCTTGTGCTTTTCTACAAACAACATGAACTTGAATTATGATAACTTCATCGATTTTCTACTCATTCTAAGAGAACAAAAGTACATTCTCATATTGTATTAATGTTTGCCAAATTACATCGACCAGTTACACCATAAATTTTCGTTTGTTTTAAATTTCGCGCAAAGCTACTCGAGATCTATCTGCGCTAGTCGTCCCTAATTTAGCAGTGTAAGACTAGAGGGAAGGTGGTTTGTCATCATCACCCACCGCCAACTCTTGGGCTACTCTGTTACCAACGGATAGTAGGATTGACCGTCACATTATAACGCTTCCACGGCTGAAAGGAAGAGCACGTTTGGTGTGACGAGGATTCGAACCCGCGACCCTCGGATTGCGAGTCGAACGCCTTATCCCACCTGGCCATGCCGAAACCCACCATGAATGAAAAATTTACAGTGTTTATGTGGAAGAACTAACGAACACAGAAGTTTTGTGAACAATTTCTTATATCAAAATTGTATTTAGTCTGCTTATACGGACCCGCCATGGCCAAGTGGTGAGGGGGGTCGACTCATAATCTCAGAATGTCAGATTCGAATCACAGTCACACTAAATATGTTCACTCTTTCAGCTGTGGGGGTGTTATAATATAGTTGTAACTCCCTCCATTCGTTAACAAAAGAGTAGTCCAAGAAGTATTGGTTCATGGTGATGACTAGCTGCCTTCCCTCTAATTTTACACTGATCAATTAGGGACGCCTCTCGCAGATATCCCTCGTATCGCTTTGTGCGACATTATAAAAACATTGGGGAACTTTCCAGCTCAATTAATAGAATATGTTGATTCACTAGTTAACAGAATAAAAATGGAAAAATAAAACAAACACCAACAAACTATCGAACGACGACATTTGTGACTAATTATCCATTTTAGTTAAACGAGAAGGTAACGTTGCCCAAAATTGCGATCTTAATCTTTATTTTGCCCAACCTATTAAATGTATTTACTGAAGTAAAAAAGTATAGAACTAATAAATAGGACTAATATACTATTAAATTTAATGGAAGAATTGCTTCCAATATATCAAACTAAATATTTTCGTTCATTTTACGTCTCATTATCTGGCCTTAAAGTCAACTTCACATATCTTTAGAATCAATTTAAATTAGTTATGATGTGTTACTTGTCAAAAGTAGTTAAAATTAAAGAGAATAACACAATAGATGGTTCTCGTTTTTCCGTTTATTGAGAAGACCAAAGAACTTGGTAATACAGAATCTACTGTAGTGTACAAGTTCATAGGGCAATTACTGTTTCAATCTGTAATACGAAATTACCAACTGCAAGTTACACCTTTCAAAACCATATGGAGAACATGACACTAATAATAGATTGTTTTACATAACAATAATAATAACAAAGTGAACGTATTTCTATGTTGTAAGTGTTATTATCATACATTTAGATACCATTATTGAAACGTCAACGTTGAACATAACGAAGAAATATAACTCTCTGTATGGGTATTTGGGTTTTGATGTTTATATACCCAGAAGGGTCAGGTTTCATTAACCTCTTCCTCCTTCCTTCAAATTTTGGTTTTACAACTGTCAAGTGTATTTATACATTATACACGAAGGTCATTGTTTGTTTGTTTTTTAATTTGGCACAAAGTTACTCGAGGGGTAACTGTGCTAGCCGTCCCTAATTTAGCAGTGTAAGACTAGAGAGAAAGCAGCTAGTCATCACCACCCACCGCCAACTCTTGGGCTACTCTTTTACCAACGAATAGTGAGATTGACCGTCACATTATAACGCCCCATGGCTGAAAGGAGAGCATGTTTGGCGCGACAGGGATGCGAACCCGCGACCCTCAGATTACGAGTCGCACGCCTTAACGCGCTTGGCCATGCTGGGCCAAGAGGGTCAGAGTAACCCTCACTTACTCAGGCCCCTTTCAGGGTAATGTCTATGCAAAATTTATACATACACTTGGTGCAAATAAAACATTTCTCTTATAGTTCCGTAGATTATTTGCACTTTTATCAGTTAAATATTAACTAGAAAACGTTAAGAAAAAGTTTTGTAATTAATCTCTAAACTAATGTAGAGTCTAGTTAATAGGTGGCCTTTTATTATTTTTTATTTATTTATTTTCATTTAGAAAATATATATTCACTGGAGAAAGGCACTTAGGTCTATATCATCATGTGAACAATAGCTGTCAAGTTCGCTCACTAGTTCATTTTTTTCTCAATTTTTATTAAAATAATTATTGTACTATGTAGTAGTATATCTGCTATTGTTTCGATATGTGCGTATTTATGCATAAATTCGGAAGATGTTCCAGGTACTTCATAAGCTATTGTGAGTGATGTATTTTGTATTGTTTGTAGTTTTGTTTGAAGCAGTTTTTGCTTACATTTATCCATGCAGGGGCTGTATAGTCAATGACAAGTCTAATTATGTTTTATATATTTTCAAACTATTAACAGTTGTTTGTTTGTTTTGAAGTTCGCGCAAAGCCACATAGAAGTTATCTGCACTAGATGCCCCTAATTTTTTAGTGTAAGACTAGAGGGAAGGCAGCTAGTCAGCAGCGCCCACCGCCAAATCTTGTGCTACTCTTTTACCAAAGAATAGTGGGATTGACCGTCACATTATAATCCCCCCTCCCGACTGAAAGGGCAATTTTGCTTGGTGGAATGGGGTTTCAAACCCGCGACTCTTAGATTGCGACTTAAGCGTCCTGAGCACGTGGTCACGTTTGGTCGACTTCAAATGAATAACGGACATAAACGACGTTTTAATATATTTAGTTATCCATCATCTCACCGTCCCAAACACGCCACCTAACGCTGATTGGTTGCTTTAGGAAAGAGAAGGGGATAATATCAAGATGGATGACGTTATAGTTTATGATATTGTCGCCAGAGGACGGGTTGTTAGGGCGAACTTTTAGTGGGTAAGAGAGCTAAATTACACGAATATTCTAACAACAATTGGAAAAGTTTTATAACATTTTGATACAATCACTTAAATGTTTAATATCAATTTGTAGAAACAAAAATATTTCCATAACAAAATTAATAAGTAGAGGAAACAATCAACAATACATTCATTTTTAAAACGTTTTAACCAACACTTTCTTACAAATATTTTTAAAAAACCATCAAATAAAATATCTAAAAATATTTACATGAAAAATGATGTGTTAAAACTAACAGATATGTTGTATTTATCTTGAAACCAACATAATATAATTTTAACATTATCTAAAGTTGATCAAAATTTATTAATAATGTAATTTATTTATTCCTAAACTTATCAACTTAAATACAAATTTATAGCTGTAACCAAAAAGGCCACTGTTGAATATTTATCTCTTTTAATAGATAAATGTTTTCGGTACATCACAGAATACTTGTAGAAATATTGTATGGACAAGAAAGGACAGTTTTTAACCAAATTATCACTTAGAAACGTCCATATAATATATATGAAAGAGAAAATATTTCCCATCTAAAGCTTTTAAAACATTTAAATTCATCAATATTTATACTAGCCTATCCTCACGAGAGTAACTTGAGTCTACAGTTAGTATATTTGTTAATAAAGCAGACAAAATAATGAGTTTTAAAGGTGAATTAAACAGTAGACTTGTTTAGTTTCGAACTTGAATATGAATACATCACATGAATACAGAAGACTTAACAAGTTAACGATTAGGCAGATACATCGATGACACATCAGAACCAAGTATATCAAATTGTCTTGTATAGTAAAGAATATAAAACCACCAGGCCCCCCGCTAGTATAGCGGTATGTCTTTGGATTTACAACGCTAAAATTAGGGGTTCGATTCCCCTCGGTGGGCTGAGCAGATAGCCCGATGTGGCTTTGCTATAAAAAAAACACACACATAAAACCAATATATATATATATATATAATATTTGAAAGGTTTAACAGATTCTAGTACACTCTCACGACTTAGACACCGATATTTTTTGTCAAACATTTTGTTTCGAAACTTGCAATAAAACAAAGAAGTTAAGAGGCCCCTAACGAGCGAGTCAGGAAATTTTACTGATAAAAAGCAAACAACTCTAACCCAATAAGGTTTTGTTTTGTTTTTATTTGAACTGAAATTTTGGACATTTGTAGAGGTTTTAAAAGTTATTTCTCGCACTCTTTTATCACTGAAGCTGCTAAAAGTGATTTCAAGTGGTCAGGTGACTGAAATCTGTCAGTGCATCACGAAATTAACGGCCAAGCACAAGAAACATAGAAATCTCACAAACGACACATAGAGGTATTCAAGAACCGTTTAAAACCATTTTTTGGTAGATATTTTGCAGCAAGTCATGTACATTATTATGTCTGTAGCTCCTTTCAAAGTGTTTTTGTGTGCTTATCCTACTGCTGACTACAGTGATGCTTCGACCTTCCTTACTGAATAACAGGTGAACTTTTTCCTATCTCAAGTGAAAACTGAACATAAAATTTGATAGAAGAATCATGAAAGGTTGACAACTGCTTGATTAATAATGCTGAGAATGTAGCTTTATTGTTATATACTAAATTTAATCCTAAAAGTTTGCCTTTGTTTGTTTGTAATTACGCAAAAAGCTACACAATGCAGTATTGGTGCTCTGCTCACCGCGGATTTTTCATTGTGAAGTATTATACTTATTAATGAACAAACAAAATAAATACATTTTTTGTTTCAGCAAACTACACATAGTAGTTCTTTTAATTTTGCAGTCAATACGTTTTTTTAACTCAAGTAGAGGTTACTGACAGTTTCAAGTCTCTTCATAGTGTTTAATATTGATCTTATGAAAACTGATTTTATAAAATAAAATAATTACCAGGAACGTGTACAACTTTCTTTCTTCTTCACTTACGTAATCTAACACCGACCTGTAATTTGTTTTAATTTTAAAAGGTAAAATTATTATCAGTTTTTTCAATTCTAATATAACTTATGTTAGGTCAGCTGTTCAATTATTCATCATAAATCGTACAAATAATGTATTAAACACAGATTATAAAAACCTTTCTCTATCATAGACACATGAACTCCAACACTTTCTCTATCATAGACACATGAACTCCAACACTTTCTCTATCATAGACACATGAACTCCAACACTTTCTCTATCATAGACACATGAACTCCAACACTTTCTCTATCATAGACACATGAACTCCAACACTTTCTCTATCATAGACATATGAACTCCAACACTTACTCTATCACAGACACATGAACTCCAAGACTTACTATTTTATTAAACTTCGCTAAAGTCAGGGAACTCTACTCGCAATCTGCGAGCCATAGGTTCGAATCCCGTCAAGAAGCATTGCCTTTTCAGCTGTGAGGGCATTTTATGGGACGGGAAATCTTACCAATCAGTGGTAAAAAGTAGCCCAAAAGTTGTCGAAAGAAAATTTAGTAGAAATATTTTGACCACGCTTGTAGGATATCCGGAACGTTATCATGAAAAATATATGAACATCAAATAACTCACTTGTAAGCAAAACATTTCAAGTTACTCTATTGATAGGATATTTCTTTGTTATTTAAGTAAGCATAGTGCAGTCACATGCTGCATTTATGATGGGCTTGAAGTGTATTTAGTTACGAATTTATACAATAGAGTAAAATACTTGATTATTAAGAATCAGTTGAATAATGTTATCCGTAGGGTATATAGCTAAAGTGTATCCTTAAACTTAGTCGCCTTTATAGATTTCCTTTGTTACTTATAAATTAACTTCTTGTTGTTGTTATTCTATTAGCAGGGTTACATTGGCTCAACCAAAACAAATTATTAACATGTGCGATTACAAGTTAAGTCCAAAATATTTGCACATGTTCTAGAGTCTAAACGATTATGACCTTTAATTTGTTTAAGATATTGACTAAAACTAATAATAAACAGAACTTTCAAATGAAGAAAAGTTTATTGATGTGTAAACTGAAGCCAGAATAAACGTTTTCAGTGTCGCTGCTACTTTATTGGTCATGTTCTTTGAGTTTATTTTCTAAAACACAAAATAAAATATGGCATATATAATATATATGTGTGTGTGTGTGTGTCTGTACATATATACATATATATTAGGTTGAGGAATAATTCGTGAGCGTTTTTAAATAATTTCATTCAAGCATTACATGCAAGACTATACAATAATTCAATGCATGAGCACATTACACCCAAAACATTTATTATGATACTTTATTTCATGTAATACCTAGGTATATAGTATGCATTGTTTTAAACGAAATTGCAAGAAATTAAATGCGAAAAGTAGATGGTGTCGAAAATGCTCGATTTTGTCCACTTGACATTCCATTTAATGAGCTGAAAATGAAAGCAAAAATTAAAAACATATGAAAATCAAACACACCATCTATTAGAGCAAAAAATTATCTACCAAATGACATGAAATATTTTGCGAAAGCGTTCATTTATGAATATATTTTGTTAACTTGACAAAACGCTCACGAATTATTCCTCAACCCAATATATAGTCAAATCTTCACTTCTGTTACTGTAACTTGAAACAAATGTTGGATTTTTAAAAGCTGTAGTTTATTGTGTCAAAGAATTATTTATAACTAAATATTAAGAGAATTAATATTCTGATTATGAACTTAAATTTTTATTTCAAATACTTAAAGCAAGATGGAATGATTTAAAGAAAAATGTGAGTTTCTTTTTTCGCTCAGAAAGAATTGTAGCAGTCGGTTAAAAATTGTTCCAGTTGTTAAAAAAAAATTGAGGCTCATCATGAAAAGTTGCAGTGATTGGTCAAAAAGCGATCTGGAACATTCGGTCAATAGGTATCAAAGCAGCCAATCAGAAAGGTCTAGGGCAATCGATCGTTGAGAATTGCAGCATTATGCCGAATTGTCTTGTAGCAGGTACCCAAAAGGATTTCATGCAAATTACCTGAAGAAGTTGTGGCAGTCTGTCAAAAGCAATTGCTCAAAACGCTTAGAAAAGAATTACTGTAGCCAGAGGGAACAAATAACAACAGTACTCCAGAGTAACATCCTTAACCCGCTGAGAGAAGTATCTCCAGGAAATAACTTGTAGTCAGTAAAATTATTCAGTAATTATAAAAAAAATTCCTTTCAAACAATTTGTGTTGTTTGTATTTCAACTTTTCAAATAATGATTTTGTTTTTGCTTAACATATTGGTGTATTTTTGCTAAGTTTTGAAAGCTATTAAATGTCAAAAAACAAACAGACATTACTTCAAACAAGTATTATACGCGAATAAATGTGACGCCTTTTAACGTATTTGAAACGTATCGGTTATCGTGATTGTGTACGTTTACAATCAAACCATTTCGAACTCGTACATTGCAAATGGTTATTTTGCACATCAGTTAGCTGACCTAAATGTTATTACAGACTTTAATATCATGTACTATAAGTCATATTTTGCACATCAGTTAGCTGACCTAAATGTTATTACATACTTTAATATCATGTACTATACGTCATATTTTGCACTACTGTATTATTCTTATAGATTTACATTATTGATGTTTATTGCGATGTCTCTTATAAGCTTATGACATTTTAAGGTGTACTTTAAAATAGATTTTCCAACTGGATTTTTCAGATATGTTTTTCAAGTACTATTCAGTTCTGTTTTGTAACTTAAATTTTCTGAACATTTTACATGTGGGTCAGAACGGTAATCTCGCAATTTGCAGGTCATAGGCTCGAATCCCGTCAACTAACATGTACAACCTTCTTGTCGCGTGGAAAGGGGGTCGTTGTTGTAAAGTAACAGTCAATCGCCCTTTTCGTTAATAGAACTAGTCCAAGAGTTAATGGGGGTAGTTTTCCCTAGTTGCCTTCCCTCTTGTCTATCCATTTTAAGTTGTGAACAGCTGACGCAGATAGCTATCAAATAGCTTCAGGAGAATTTCTAAAACACACACGAACAAACAAGCTCATTATTGTTTTATTTTTTAAAATCAGACCACAAATTAACACACGCCATATTAATTATTTTCGTTTAGAATTAAGCAGAAAGTTACACACACAATGAGCCATCTACGCTCCGCCCACCACGGGTATCGAACCCCAATTTGTAACGGTGTGAGTCCGCAGGTATACCACTGCACCACTGAAGGCTTGCTTCTTTTTGGCACTACACTTTAAGACTATATCTAATTAATTAACAAAGTTGATTGGGGATCACTGCACTATTACTATTAGTTAATTGAGGAAAATGTTATTGTTATTTGGCGCATTAATCTAATCACATTTCAAACTTCTCATTTTATGTAAATAATTTTAGTTTCTTCAACAACAAACTATTTCTTTGTTTATAGTAAGCACAAAGTTACACAACGAGCTATTTGATCTCTCCCTATCACGTCTATCGAAACCCGAATTTAGCATCGTAAGACTACTGTCTTGCTTTTGAGCCGTTAGGAGCAAAAAAACAACAACACAAAGTACAGTTTACTTAATATAAGACACGCATCGTTTATTTTGCACGGTTCTGAATTATGTATTACGACTTCCCAGTGGCTTAGTGGTAAGACTATGGGATTACAACGTCAAAACGTAAAAAAAAAAAAATGGTTTCAACACTTTTAACCTCATGTGTTGCAATGTGTTAACTTAACAAACATATATTACCAGGTCGTTCTTGAGTTCACAACACAAATCCTGTTTTGTTTATAATATAATTTCATCTTCGGCATTGATTTATGAAATAAATAATTTAATATTAAATATAAAACAAATTGTACAGAGAAAGTTATTACTAAACTGAATATATATATATATTTTAATGGTTGCTGTCTGGAAGGGATTAAATATTTTTAAATGTTTGTCAAACGATCAGCAGAGGACGCAATCGACTGTCGGCCTGCAGGTTTCCATATTGATTCTAAAATGAAATGACATTAACAACAAGGCAAAAAAAATATGCAAAAACAAAAAAGTGAAGCAACCAATAATTAATATTTCTTGCTTTAATTTTCATATCGAATTAATTTCGAAGCTAGAACCATTTAACAAAAAAATTATGAATCTTCCGATTTAGTCTTAGCACAATAAATTTCTTAGTCCCACTCACTCAATGTTTATGGCTACAATCAAGAAAACTGGGCCTATAGTCCAATAGGTGTCGTTAGGCGACACACTTACAGCCGTATACAGGTTCGTTGTGATGGTATGTCCTTACCAACTTGGTTTGATCACCTGTAACTAACGTTGTTACAGTAAATATGTCATGTCCTGATCTACAAAACCTGCTTATGTTTCTTAGAGGGTTTCAGGGCTGTCAACTTAGATTATATAAAGAGTAACTTCAACATGTATAATATCTCTCTCTTATTTCAAAGTTGTTTCATTAAAAACCACATTCAATAAACAGTAAATGATCATTATTGTTACTTTGTATCGCTCTTAGTTTCAACTATGTATCTCTACACTGTCACTCTGTATAATTCAGTTTCAACTATGTGTCACTATTATATCAGTTTTAGTTTCAACTATGTATCACTATTATATCAGTTTTAGTTTCAACTATGTGTCACTATTATATCAGTTTTAGTTTCAACTATGTATCACTATTATATCAGTTTTAGTTTCAACTATGTGTCACTATTATTTCAGTTTTAGTTTCAGATCAATCACTACTTTGTATATCAGTGTCACTAAATTGTTACTTTGTATCATTCTTAGTTTCAACTATGTGTCACTAAATTGTTACTTTGTACCATTCTTAATTTCAACTATGTATCACTAAATTGTTACTTTGTATCATTCTTAGTTTCAACTATGTGTCACTAAATTGTTACTTTGTATCATTCTTAGTTTCAACTATGTGTCACTAAATTGTTACTTTGTATCATTCTTAGTTTCAACTATGTGTCACTAAATTGTTACTTTGTATCATTCTTAGTTCCAACTATGTGTCACTAAATTGTTACTTTGTACCATTCTTAATTTCAACTATGTGTCACTAAATTGTTACTTTGTACCATTCTTAATTTCAACTATGTGTCACTAAATTGTTACTTTGTATCATTCTTAGTTCCAACTATGTGTCACTAAATTGTTACTTTGTATCATTCTTAATTTCAACTATGTGTCACTAAATTGTTACTTTGTATCATTCTTAATTTCAACTATGTGTCACTAAATTGTTACTTTGTATCATTCTTAGTTTCAACTATGTGTCACTAAATTGTTACTTTGTACCATTCTTAATTTCAACTATGTGTCACTAAATTGTTACTTTGTATCATTCTTAATTTCAACTATGTGTCACTAAATTGTTACTTTGTATCATACTTAGTTTTAACTATGTGTCACTAAATTGTTACTTTGTATCATTCTTAGTTTTAACTATGTGTCACTAAATTGTTACTTTGTACCATTCTTAATTTCAACCATGTGTCACTAAATTGTTACTTTGTACCATTCTTAATTTCAACTATGTGTCACTAAATTGTTACTCTGTACCATTCTTAATTTCAACTATGTGTCACTAAATTGTTACTTTGTATCATTCTTAGTTTTAACTATGTGTCACTAAATTGTTACTTTGTACCATTCTTAATTTCAACCATGTGTCACTAAATTGTTACTTTGTACCATTCTTAATTTCAACTATGTGTCACTAAATTGTTACTCTGTACCATTCTTAATTTCAACTGTGTCACTAAATTGTTACTTTGTATCATTCTTAATTTCAACTATGTGTCACTAAATTGTTACTTTGTATCATTCTTAGTTTTAACTATGTGTCACTAAATTGTTACTTTGTACCATTCTTAGTTTGAACTATGTGTCACTAAATTGTTACTTTGTACCATTCTTAGTTTGAACTGTGTCACAACATTATAATTATTACGTTAATAAACATAAGCTCACTCTCCATAAAACGTTGTTTCGAGTTATTTACTATTTTTCAGCTTATAACCTCAAAAATCTAGTTTCGATACCTGAGGTAGACAGAATATTGTGTTGGTTGTGTTTAAAAATAAATAAAACTCACATAAATAAAACCCTCATGTAAATGCCAAATAATCAGTATATAGCAAAACACAATGTAGTCATAATTAACACTTGAATTTAGTAGCAGCAGTGTTAAGAACAACAGCTCATTTAACGTTGTGTTAACTAAAATAGTTCAATATGGTAGAAAAAATGTAGTAAATGTAAGCTGTTTTACTGCCATCTCTTGTCAGTTTTATTAACTATAGATGTATTTGTAAACGAAACAAAATAATATTAGTTTTCACAAAAAAATCTGAATTACATCAATAGTAAGACAATAAACATGAAGTCGTGTAAACACATGAAAAGCTGGGTAATGTTTATAATGATTAACAATATTAAACTTACACAATGAAAATCAGTAAATTATATATTACTGTGTAGTATACATTTTTTTCGAGGCTAATAATAAAACTTATGAAACTACTCTTTTCAGAAAGTATTTCATGTTGCTTTAAGTAACATATTCATTCAGTGTTTCTAGAAAGAAAGACAAATAAAAGTATTGTGAAACCTAGTTTAACTTTTGTTAATTTATTCTCTAATAAAGTCTTATATTAGTAAAAGTTCAATTCGTTCGTGACCTCAAAGACAGTACGTTATTAACGAAACGTATGGACCGAGTGAAGGGTTTTCATTAAGATCCCGTTCAAAGAGAACATTTCCACTATGTTAGCGTTTTTCCTCATTAGAAAAATATTCTATCGTTTCTTTCAAAAGCACTGAACTGATGTTACTAGAGAGTTGTATCGTTTGTGAATAAAGTATCTACTGTTTCCGACAAATTAATATATTTGGATTTTAATGCTTGTCTTCTCTTAACGCTGTTTATTAAAGAGAGACATCTTCGTTGTATTGTTTTGATATATCTCAGTACAGAAAAAAAGACACTTTCTAAATATTTTATTTATTATTTAAATGCTTGTATTTATCGATTTACTGAACATCTTGAACAATTTTTCCATTCCAATTTATACGGATGGTTCCAAATCAGGTGACTCTGTGGGCTCTGCCATGGTTTGTTCGCGTTTGGTGGTTCTTGCAGAATCCCCTTTACAGCTTCTGTGTTCACTGATGAACTGTATGCCATATCTCTTGCCCTGGATCATATTGAAGCTAAGCAGTACTCCAACTGCACTATTTATACTGACTTGCTTAGTTCTCTACTGGCCCTGGAATAAGCTTCACATTGGCTCACACTCTGTTCTGCTCTGATATTCAAAATTGACTGGCCCATTTCTCATTAATATCTACTTCTATCCAGTTTTCTGGATACCAGGCTACATTGGTATTTCTGGGAGCGAGATTGCAGATTCACTGACAGCTAAATCTATCTGCTCTGGCACTATCACCACTGTGCCTATTCCGTTACATGGACTATGTTCCTGTAATTAAGGCTTGGCTCCATGCCAGCTGGCAGTCCACTTGGAGTGAGCAATCGACAAAAGCTTTTCCAAATAAAACCCTATATTGGGCTTTGGCCATCTAGCTTTGTAAAGTTTGGAAGGAGGAAGTTGTTCTAACTAGACTACGCATTGCTCACAGTTTTATAACTCATCGTTTTCTTTTTCTGGAACTGTTGCACCAGTGTGTAGTTTGTTTAACACTCAAATCACTGTAAGCCACATTTTACTCTCTTGCCATTGTTCACGACTCTCAATGCGGCACTATTTTAAACATGTTCCGTCCCAGGATTGTCTGTAACATTGGACAGTGTTATTGGTGATGGTGACACTGTCCACCTTGATAATGTTTTTAGTTTTTTTAATGGCCAATAATCTTTTTAATCTCATTTAAGTGTTTGATATTTATTCATTACACCTTTTTTAGTTGTGGTTTCCTTTTAGAGTCTCAATCTCTCAGTTCAATTTGAAATTGGAAAATGGCCAGAACATTAAATAACTTCGACACCAGGACTAGAAAGGCCAACTTCAGGTGACTAACTCTGCTGTTTGAACTACCTGTTAGTCATCCTGGTGAGTTATTATTACAATTTTGCTGCATGTCTTTTCCACTTTTATTACTTTACCTTTTGGTACTGGCCATAATGACACATAACCCAGAACCAGGACTGGAAAGACCAACTTCAGGTGACTGGTGGTGGTTTTGTACTTACCTGTTAGTCTTCCTGGCAGGTTATGATCATTACCATTATGCTACAGAAAGTCCTTTACAACTTTGTAAACTGGATGTCAACATTGGTTTTATGCCATTTTATGTTTTTACTTGCTGTTTTGTTTTTACCTTCATTTCCTTTTATGTATTTTACTTCATTTACTTTACTTTTACCTTTTTACTGGACATTTGGCTAATTATTATTACAATTTTGCTACATGTCTTTTAAAATTTAATTACTTTACCTTTTGATAATGGCTGTTTTGACACACAACCTGGAACCAGGACTGGAAGGTCAACTTCAGGTGACTGGCGGTGGTTCTCGTGCTTACCGTTAGTCTTCCTGGTGGGTTATGATCATTACCATTTGCCAGAAAGTCCTTTACAACTTCTCTTCCTCTGCTTTCTCTCTTAACATTGTAGACTAGGTGTCAACATTGGTTTTATGCATTTTCTGTTTTTCAATGATGTTTTGTTTTACTTTCATTTCCTTTTATTTTTACCTTTTTACCGGACCTTTGGCGCAGATAGCCTAGCTGCTTTGTGCCATAAAACATGAAATCAACCAACCAACCAACCTTCTGCTGGTGAACAGGTGTCACATTACTATTACACTATCTGTCTGCTGGTGAACAAGTGTCACATGACTATTAAACTATGTATTTGTCTCCTTGTCGACAGGTGTCACATGACTATTGAATTGTCTGCTGTTGAACAGGTGTCACATGACTATTAAACTGTGCATGATTGTCAGTGAACAGGTGTCACATGACTGTTGAACTGTGTCTGTTTGCTTGCGGAAAGGTGTCGCATGACTGTTGAGCTGTGTCTGTCTGCTTGTGGGCAGGTGTCACATGACTGTTGTTGAAATATTTTTAGTATAAATTAAGCTCAGTATTTCCAGAATTCTAAAATTGTAAAACTATTTATATTACAAAAAACATGGCTGTTTCTGAATTTCCTAATTCTATCTTCAGTATAAACAGTTGTAGCCTAAGTTTGCAGACTCCTATCTACATTGCAGCAATCTAATATAATGTGTCACAAATCTATCTATTGTGCTTGAACTTGTCATATTTTTACTATTAGATATAACCCATCAGCTTATGCACACTTTCTTTTTAGGCTGTGATATTTTAATGACATTTTATAAACAATATTTTATTTCTGAAGTACAGTTAGGATTATAGATACAATATTGTGAAGAATGATATTTCTTCTTTTTTTTAGATATAAAATGGACAAAATTCTTCTAATAAACTGGTTCATAATTTTACTTCTGATCACTGTTAAACTCTGTGATGAACAATAAACATGAAATTGATTACAGTTATTAGAAATACTTGTGTAAATGTGTTATTTATAAGAAAACTTGCTGGCCCATTTTGTGTCATGAAGCACATTCAGCAGACAGTAAAGGTGCAAGTTGACTTGTTTGGAAGGTTGAAATAACATGTTCAGGAAATATTACTTCACTTTGGAGGTTATAGCACAGTATTTGAGGGCAAAAATGTAAGTACATTCTAAACTAAAGTTGGAGAAATAGAAATATGCTTTTAGGGGACTGTAATAGAATTGTTGCTTCATTCATTAATGAGAGAGGTTTTAGAATATCTTCTAATGGTTTTTTTATGACATTTTGTTAAAATCAATGCATTCTTGAAAATGACAGTTTATCCTTAGATTTTCTCAGAAATGTGTTGTGTTGCTATATTCAGCAGCCTGGAAAATGTGGAAATGTAACTATTTAATTAATATCTTGTTATTTACTGGTAAGAAACATTTCTTTATAATCTAAAACTTTTCTAGACTCTAGACTTTTATATTTAGTTTGTCATACAGGAGAAATTTCTCATATACTGATATTTATATTTGCATTTTAATTCAGTTTTAAACTTATAAGGTTAATCATGATTTTGGTGGATTAATAAGGTATGTTCTTGAGCATCTTCTTTCTTTTCCTTAGCTCCCTCTGTATGGTCATGTAGTAAATGTTACTCTCCATGTGAGGATGAAAATCAACTGGCCATTCACCTTGCCCAGTGTGAAAACTCCCAAGTAACACCCACAACTAAACCAGAGACAGATCTTCAAGGTACACCTAGTACTGCCATAGGAACAGTTTTTTATAAGTGTAACTGCTGTTCTCTGACATTCACTGCTGAGGAGGATGTGAAGGTATGTTTTATTTATTAATCAAGTCTTTCATGAAGAAGCTTTATTTAACAAACAAGATTCTAGAAAATATGCTTCAGTTTTACTTTTTTTTGAGGTGACTGGTATAAGTTGGATAATGTTTTATTTATAGAGTAGTTTAATTTCTTCAGGATTAAATTATTGGATTGGATCACAGTGATATCTTGACATTGGTTTGCCTAGGGAATTTGAATAGGTTTTCATAGGGCTAGATGAGAACCTGTTATTTGTAAACAATTTCCTACAGATTAACTAGGGAATGATTTCCTGGTCAGTACAATTTGATTTATTGCCTCTTAAGTAATTATTTAAAGAAAATATTTACTGAATCTTTTAGTTTTGTAAAATTAAAAAAAAATTACTTAAGGGATATTAACACAATTGATTTATTTATAAGTTTGAATATTATATATTTTATAAATACAGGTTCTCAGCTTCATTGCTTCAGTAGTTTAAGTTTCAAATTTAGTTCATTATAAATGTAGTCTTCATTGTTCAAGACAGAATACACATGAATTAAAGGCCCAACTGTAAATAATATACATGAATTAAAGGTCAAACTGTCAGTTAATCATAACAGTTTGAGACTACAGAAATCTGATGAGAGGGTTTTTAAAGTGGTATGTGTTGAACATTGTTCATTGTAATGAGTAATGATGCTATACACAAAAGCTAGATTGACAAACATAGCTGAATGTTTAATGGCTCTTGTTGTATAGTTAGAGAGCTAGGAAACTTTTGATAATTATGAGACATTGCCTGCTTTTTTGCATATGATTATTCTGAGTTCTTAGGTGTATTGTTTAATTACATAAAGAATTACTTAGAGCAATAGTACCATTAGTATTAAAAACAGAAATAGGGTTAAGTATCATTAGCAGTTGAAGACATAAAAATGAAAAATGAATAATTACTCTATTTTTTTGTTTTTCATCTGAATTATTTTTATTTATCATTGTAAAAGTAACATGTAAAAATTGAAAGCCTTTTCGAGGTTAGTTGAGATAAAATAAAGATTAATAATAATTTTATGAGGTATGCACATAGTCTGAACATTATGTAATTTGATACCATAATGTGAGTTGAACTTTTCCACTTTATTTACAACTTGTATGGTGCAAGTACCAGTAAGAGACAGTTAAAAGGGCAATAAAACAAAACTTAAGTACAATAAGATGTATACTGCTATGATGTTAAAGCTCTTTTGGATGAACAAAGGTAATTTAATGTTGCAAGTTGAAGTCATTCAAAAAGAAAAAAGTTAATTTAGATTTATTTCGATTTGAGTTTTTTAAACAAAAAAATTTTAATCTTAGCATGAAAATTACTTTGCATTTAGACAAGTAAAAAAACTATATTCATAGACAAATTTTTATTTAAAATACTTCATATAAAGAAATCTTATTTTTTGTGTTCAAAATCGTAATCTTTACTAAATGTTTTCCAAGCTTTTGAAGATACACATACTGTATTAAAACCTGTAGTAAGAAAACTGTAACAAATACAGAATGATGACAAAATTGGTCTGTTCGGCTGACCTTATGGCAAGATTACTATTTTTTGTGTGTTGTACATTCTGTATAGTCCATGTGCTAGATTGTTTAATATAAAACATAGTTGTGTATTGTTTTAAGGTATTTAAATTACATACACCTTAATTATTTGTACATTATGTTATCATTTCTTTGACTTCAGGAAAGTGAGAATCCAAAATAATGGACATGGTTCAGTATTAAAAACTACCCTTTTATTGCATTAGAATATTTGTTAATTTTCTTCTAGAAACATATGGAAGAAGGAGCACACCTTTCACAGGGTAACACAGAAATGAATGAAACCTGGTACCTCAATAGTCCAGGTAAATCACCAGGCAGTGAGTGCGGCTGAAAGCACATGTTTTGTGTGCTGTATGAGGTTTTCTACAGTGGACATGTGTCACGAACATCAGAAACATGTACACATCGTTGGGTTGACGAATGCTTTCAGATCATTCACATGAAGAATTGTCATGTAAGTCTTTCTGTACCTAATGTGTAGTTGGTTACCTTTCTTACTCAATAATGGCAGTATGAAACATAATGAATTTCCTATAATTGGATAGCTCAACTTGTTATAGGAGAGTGGATTAAAATGATGCACACACTCAGTTTCTAAAAAAAAAAACTGTTGATTTAGTCTTACTTGGGCTGGTATACTAGTTGCAAAAATTTGTAGATTATTGTAATAAAAGAAACTTAATGGTATTTTCTTTTTTATTATTCTGTATGTTTGTTCACAGAATATTTGCATTAAAATTTTCTCAATCTTTTTTCTTAACTGTGCAGTTTCAATGACTGGATTTAAATACTCTTTGTAGTTGTTGAATTTAGCTTAATACTGTCTTTTGCTAAATTATACCTCAAATGCAAGCTGTTAAAAAACATAGGGGAAATTTGTGAAGACCTTCAATTTGATACAGTTTTCTGTTCAGATCCTGTAATTAAGCATTGTCATTCATGTTTTGAACAATCTTACAATTTGTAAAGAAACAAAAGTGCAAAATTCTGTTCATTTAAAACTGACTTCAATTAGAAGTCATCAAACCATCATGTGTTAAAGGTTGCATTAAACTTGCCAATTATTTGTTAAAGGCTTTTACTTATACTTCTTAATAGTCTAAATATACACTGTGTTGTTGTTGGGCTTAGAATTCTTCTACAGTAGGTGTCTGTGATTTGTTGGTGATAAATTCAAGAATAAATAAACAGTACAACATGCACTTTACTTGTTTTCAATTTCAGTTTATAAGCCAAACTACCTTTTCCTATTTCTATAGCTCTAGTATTCTATCATTCACTTACAAATGTGGTGTGAGTAACCACAGCTGTATACTGCTCTTTCAGTAGTTGTTTGATCTTCAAAATATCCCCTATTCCTGTTGTCAAAATGCACTCAGGGTAATTTAGTTGCTTTAAAACCACACTTTGCCAGAAGAAATTCTTTTTCTAATGTTAGTTTTCTAATGTATTAAATATTAGTCCTGTCACTTCTACTCTAGATAACTTTGTGCCAAACATTTCCTTGTCAGTGACATTACTTTCTTCTGGTACTGTCTTTGTCTGCTGTTTCCTGCTCATCTCGTACTGTTTATGGTTATTACTACATTGTCTGCTTGCTATATTCTCAACATCATCAAATTACAAATACAACATCCAGTAATCATCTGCTTTTAACTCTCTTGCAATAAAAAATACACTAAACAATCATACTAATTAATATCTACACTAAACAGTCTTTTATGTCATGGCATTCTCACAAATGCTTAATCCAGTAGTTATTGCAAAGTTTTCATTACATTTAATTATGCTTGGTGAGCTTTAAGGTTTTTTACAAAGGTGTTCTTTTGTTGGACCACATAATTATGATTTTCATATTTTCCTGCACAGTGCTAGGACTAGTGAATTTATAGTTAACAAATGAATAATTTTTTATGGGAAAGAAGCCCCTGAAATAAATTTTTATCTGTCTTAAAATGAGTTTAAGAAATGTTTGTTTCTGTGAAATCACTTTTCTGGCTAGAAAGTAACTGTGCAGTGTGATTGTAGTCATATATATAATAACACTACTATAACTGATTCTTAGGAAAATTACACTTACTAAACACACTTAACTAAAGAATGGCCACTTACCTGGAAAAGTAAAAACAATTATCTAGTTCATTACATTTGATGACAGAAAAACAAAGATATAATGCTCTTGTTTGAAGATCTTTCTCTGTGATAATATAGTTTGAAGTCACTATTTTCACAATTTTTTTACTATTGTATATATATTTAAATACAAGTCAAATTTAAGGAAGTGTACTAATGTGTGTGTATATATATCCCATGTGAAGCTAGAGAAAAATCCGGAAATTTGTCCAAGAAAAAAAAAACTGGCCTACTTGTATCAAGTTTTTACTCTACAGGTTGAATGGTTTGAAATATTATGTGACAAAACATTCTTCATAGTTTTATCTGCCAGGCAATCTCATTATTGGATGGTGACAGTATGACCTTCCATTTCATGAAATGTTCAAAATTATAGATGGCAGTACTCAAACCTAGTTATTTAGTGCACTTACATGTAAGGTGCCATTCAATTATGACCTATTTTAAAAAAGACCAATATTAGTTAAGCATATCTGAGAAATGTTTTCATTTATTTTAAATTCTATTACAGGTGTTTTTTTGTTGCAGGCTACCAAGAACTCATGCTGGTAGCAGATGCTACTTTGTTATGTTAGAATTGTAATAGTCCTCCCACTGTTAAAAAATCCCATAGTGTGTAAGAACTCGTTGTCATACCCTTGATTAACAAAATACCATATTTATATAATATAAACACAAATGTTTGGTTTTTAATGTAATTTCAGTTGTAACTGTATTGGAATACTAATACATTTTTTTTATTCAAATAACTTGATATCTTTCTGCTTATATTTAGATTCTGTTAAGATTCTTTAATTTATGAACATTTTATTTTTGAAAGAGAAACATGTTCAAATCAAGTGTAGCCTCATATTTCAGTGTTTTATCTTTTGTTTCTCAGTAACTGTCTCTTTCTATATTTATTACCAAGTGCTAAAATGTATCCACAATTTGACAAATTCTATCAGGAGGTTGCTTTTTTAAGACTTTCTAAACTCAGTCAAGTTACATAACCTTGTATTAAGTATTGATTTATTGTATTTTGAATCTAAAATGAAGTATGTGTGATTTCTGTTGTAGTTTTTGTTTAGTTATCACTCTAGCCATTGCAAAAGTTTTCTTAAACTTAAGTTTCAATAATAAATAACTACTTAGATACAGTACTCACTGTATTAAACAACAAATTAGGGTAGAAAGGAGTTACAAGTGTGTCCTCCAGGAGAGGAAGCTTTACTTATCTGATTGGTGGATCTTATTTCCTATTATTTCTATGGCTCTTTTGGCAACTTACCTGATGTAGAAAACTTGTGTGGTAAACCAGTAGTGGAGTTTATAATGTTGTGCTTTGATTTAGAAAGTTTTATCTTGTGATGGAATTAATTAACAAAATATAGTTGTACTATTATTGATATTTTTAGTTCCAAATAATTTTACTGAAAAAAAAATGAACTCTTTTAATCATTTACTAAAATTAACAGCAAACAAGGAGAAAATTCCTACTGACAAAGAAAAGAAACCAGAACCCAGTACTGTGGTAAGTTCAGAAGTAGAGGATGAAGATGATGACAGGCGAAATGAAACTTAGTCTCTTGGAGATTTAGAAACTACTGTGAATAAAGTAAATGAAATATCAGCAACATACACAGAGTCCTCTGGTGAAGATGTGAAGTGTAACTCTGATAAATCCCACAGTCAAGTATTAAATGAAAATTCTACTGATGTTCTTAAAACACAACAAAATGGACTCGAAGAAACAACTGAAAGCTTCAGACAAGACACTTCAAGAACTGACTTGATTGTGATGAGTGAAGTGCCATCTGACAAACAGTTAGCTGAACTTGGTTTCCCATCAAAAGTTGGCCATTATTGTCACCTGTGTGACACAGTAATTCAAAGCTATCCTCTGTACTACATGCACATGTACAATGTTCATAGTCTGGAGAAAAGATTCCAGTGTATAATTAGTGACTGTAAACATACCTTTTGCAATGCAGCAGCATTTCAGTATCATGCCCAGAAACACAACCAAAAGTCTGAGAGTTTCTGCAGCTTGTGTGACATGGTTTTGAAGATAGCAGAAGCTTGCAAGATCATATTTTTAGCCCACAGCATGGGGAAAATACATAAAGACTCAGGTGAGGGCAGAGGCTTAATTTTGAATACATTTAGAAGGTTTCAAAGTTCAGACATTTGACATTTGTATGTTACTTCAAAATATTGCTCACTGGTATCTTGTAAATAATGTTCAGAAATTCATTTAGTTAACCTATAAAAGATGTAATGTAGTACCTGTCCAATTGGAAACACAAACTACACATAATTACAAGCAAGATTTTAAAATTCAAACTTCCCACTTGATTTTCTTAATATGTCTCACCTACAACAGGTGCCCATCCCATTATTCTGTGTCATTAGAGATAATTATATAAATCTTCTGATCCTCTACTTGTAAAAGTTGGTAGTTGAGAAAATAGTTATGATTTCTGTTGAATAGAGCTGTTGCTCTTAGCAGTAACATAATTTTTTATCCCATTTATGACTTGATTTGAAAAGTAGGGAATAATTATTTGAAGACACACTGTTCTGGTGACTAATGTGTTCTAAAGTACATATTTTAAAGGTACATTAAATACTGTTTTATGTTAAATAAACTGCAGGAAAAAAAAAGGCTTAGTGCACAACTGACGTGCAATAAATGTTGTGAGGTGTCAACGAAACTGCTAATGTGTTCCTTCTGTGGTTTACTGCTTTTAATGGATGGATACATTATTGTGGCACGAGCCAGGCCAAAACACCTATATGAAATAATTGGCATTTTTTAAAAAACTTAATGACAAAAGAAAATGTGAACATGATAATAAAGATCATTTATTAAATGTTTCAAGATCCTCAGTAATCAGAGGTGGAAAAACAAACTATTTGTAATTACAACAGAATATATACATAAGACTAAATAAACTGAATATACAAATGTAACACAAGAAAATAAACATGTGGAACAAATGCAGTTAAAATAGGTTTAAATTAAGCAAAGACTGTGTGTTACTTAACACTCCTACGAAAAGTGGGGCCTAATAGGCCCCAGAGCAACTTGAAAGGTTATTAATATTAGGCTAATAATTTTGTATTTAAATGAAATTGCCATTTAAATCCATTAATGAATAGATTAACGAGATTCCCACTGTCCCTATCTACTATCTAGCGAAACCACAGCCAGGGGAACGGGCTTGGAGAAATCAGGACTAGAAACGTCTTTTCGTAGGAGTGTTAAGGACAGAAGGAGTGTTTTTATGTATAATGTTTCTTTTATAAGAAGTTTACTGTCATGTTTGGCTGTTATGAGAATTTTGAAGTTTCTAACATTACATCCAGTTTATATAGATATATCTACATGTTGACATGCTTGTACTTTAAGGTGTCATTTGGTTTCACCAGTATACGAGGCCATATAGTTTCTGCACGTGTATAATTAGATGAAATGTGAACAATGGGTAAGAACAATCTTTCTAGAGGAAAAAATTTACTCTAAAATTGGGTTTCATAGCAGATTTTAGGTCAGTTTGGAAATAGTAAGTGTTCAATAATTTTTAAACTGTTTTGTGATAAAGAAACTGTTTTCGAAGATATGGTTAGCAGGTGTATAAGGGAAGTTTTGGTATAGTGAGTGTTTTAGGTTGTGTATGACAGAAGTTTGTGTACAGTGGGTGTCTAAAGTTGTGTATAAGGGAAGTTTGGGTACAGTGGGTGTTTAAATTTGTGTATAAGGGAAGTTTGGGTGCAGTGGGTGTATAAAGTTGTGTATAAGGGAAGTTTGGGTGCAGTGGGTGTATAAAGTTGTGTATAAGGGAAGTTTAGATACAGTGGGTGTCTAAAGTTGTGTATAAGGGAAGTTTGGGTACATTGGGTATCTAAGGTTGTGTATAAGGGAAGTTTAGGTGCAGTGGGTGTATAAAGTTGTGTATAAGGGAAGTTTAGGTGCAGTGGGTGTCTAAAGTTGTGTATAAGGGAAGTTTGGATACACTGGGTATCTGAGATGGTGTAGAAGGGAAGTTTGGATACAGTATGTATCTTAGATGGTTTAACAGACAACTTAGTTCAGAAAGAGTAAGTTATCTTCTCCAAGAAATGTTTACAGTAGCTGTTGCGAAAGATAATGTTTTGTAAGGAAGTAATTTCTTTGTGGAGGGCTAGATAAGATGAGCTGAGTTTGTAGGCTGTAATTGAAAGAGAAGGGTATACAACTGTTAAAGTAAATGAAGAGACCAGTAAGTGTGATTTTATGACAGAAAAAAGTAGAAAAGCTGTTAGCATCATGGTCAACAAGAAGGTCTGGAAAGGAAATAGTTATTATTCTCTTGCATGGGTGAACTGTATAGAGGGAATTCTTTTCTTTAACAATACTCTATATGAACAGACAGATAGCATTGCTATGGGTTTTCATGGGGGGCTCTACACTTCCCAACATTTTAACACTTATTATTTCCAAAATGACCTAAAATTTGCTATGAAACCCAATTTCAGGGTAAAGATTTTTCCTTACAAAGATCATTTTTACCCATTGTTCACATTTCATCTAATTATAAATTTCCAGAGACCATAAGGTGTCGTATATTAGTGAAACCAAATGACACCTTAAAGTACAAGCATATTAACATGTAGATATGTCTATATAAAGTGTACATAAGGTTACAACCTCTCCCAACTCCACTATCTATCAACATAATACAGAAACAGGACATTGATTCCTCTCTCTAACTTTAAAGTTCTCTAAACAGCCAAACATGATAGTGAACTTCTTATGAAGGTAACATTATACATAAAAACACTCCTTCTATCCTTAAGTAACAGTCTTTACTTGATTTAAGCCTATTTTAACTACATTTGTTCCACATGCTTATTTTCTCATGTTACATTTGTATATTCAGTTTGTTTAGTCTTATGTATTTATTTTGTTGTAATTACTAATATTGTTTGTTTTGTTTTCAACCTTTAGTTTATGTTTCCTGTTATCACATTCATATTTGGTGCTAGAGACAGTTGTGTGAAAACTTATTGAATTTATGTGTTTGACAGAAGTAAAAGTTACTGTTAACCTTTTTCATTTCACTGTACGATGATGTTTTTACTACATTTATTGTTGGGGTAAAGAAAATAAGCGATAAGATATAAAGTCTTATAAAACAAAATAGGTTTAATATCCATTTGGAAGGTTCAAGAGGATGTGTAAAATAGAATGTAAAAACTGTGAGATGAGTTGTGTTTTTAACATGAAACTCACTCTTTACTTAGACCAACTTAATCAAGGCTTTATAATTACACAGAATAATCTACAATAATAATACATTATTAAGATATTGATTTTTTTTCTGTAACAGACTTTTAATGTTTACTAAAAACTTGGCAGATGTCTTGAAGATACACTTAATATATTCATATTTATAGATCACATAGTTTCTTGACCACAAGTGTAGGTTGATTTGATGACCTTCATGCTTAAAGATGTAAGAAGTAAAGGTTATCTCTTAAGTATCAGTGGAAACCTTGTGAAAACTGATATTTTGGTATTTTGTTTCATTGTAATTGGTGCTGTTGGTCAACTTAGAGAGTTAACAGAAACTGTCTGACTATAGTAACTGAACTTTAATTTCATGTAGTCTTTGTTTTTTTCATTTGTAATAACAATCTGTGCCACATCATATTTTCCAAAGTTAAAACAATGTTTAGTTTTTTTATTATTTGATAATACATCCATCAGTGTAGTTTCAAGATCATCATGTTGTTTTGAATGTGAGTCTATATAATGAAGGTTTTTATCGTGATGGTATGTAAACATCTGTGACTTTAAGGGAAGACAACCTGAAAAATAGGTCAAAACTCTATAACCAGAGCTGTGTAGTTGAGCAATATGTAAATGTCTCTGAGCCTTTATTAATGTCACAACTCATGGATGTAATTAACTTGTCTACATTATTTATTGTTGTTTTATTTGTGATCCTGACTGGAAAATAGTCCATTAAGTTTAATAAAGTCATAGTTCAAAAACACTGTGATAGAAGTGGTTGTGATATCTAAATTTTAAATCCTTTTAGGAGAAATACTTTCATAGCGAACCTCGAAACTATCGCTGTAAAGTGTGTCTCACTTGGTTTGGATTGTTTGCTATATATGTTAAACACATGGAAACTGAGAGCCATCAATACAGATGTAAGTATTGTGGCCTGAGCTTTGTCCAACCTGGGCCTCGAAGAAATCACATCCAGAGTGTTCATCCAGAAGTAGCCAATGTTTGCGAGGTATGTGTCTACTATGTAGTAAAATTCATTAAACAATGCAATTAGTCTGGTATATAGTAAATTCATTAAACAATATAATTCATTTGTCTGCTATGTAGTAAATTCGTTAAACGATACAATTCATGTGTACTGTGTAGTAAACTTTATTATACAATTCACGTGTACTATGTAGTATAATTCATTAAACAATACAGTTCTTGTGCACCACCTCACCAACTACTAAATAATAGATAGATGGTATGAGAAAACCCCTGAGTAACAGAGCAGCATGTTACACAGTGGATATTTTCATAATGGAGGAACACATCATGGACATAATGAAAAACAAAACACATTAAAGTTTTATATTTAATTTTAAAATTTATCTGTAGAGTTAAACAACTCTGGATTGAAACAAGAAGGAATCACCAATATCATGACAAATTCTTGAAATTCTGTTAGGCAGGATCAGAGTAAACTAATTTATGAGACCTTTTTACCAGTTATATTTTTGTATGCCAGCAATACCAAGTATTAGGTGCTCCTATACTCAATTTGATTTTATTACTCATCAGGACCTCTACCTTTCTACCCTCAAATTGAAGTTCTTTTAGGCAGGATTACAGTAAATTAATCCATGAAACCTTGGACTTTGTCAAATACATCAATTGTAAAGGTTTTACCAATTGAGTCCAAAACTGTAGTTGTCTCAAATGAGTTAAAGTTTGAATTTAAAAAAAAAAAAAAATGGAATGGTTCTATCAGCTGCTGTGCCATATTTAAAAATATACAGAAAATGTGTATTGAAAAATTATCTTAGTGCAGAGAATTAGATATTACTGTTATGACTTCTCAGAATAAGTTACTCGTGGTTTGGGAATTTTGTTGTGTTGGTATATTTTCTTAACTTGTGAAAGGTTTTAACATTTTTGTGGTTTGTTAAATTCATGATGTTAGGGAAATGCATAGATTCAAGAAATCAGTTTAATATAGTTATGAAACCCAGTGACCAGGGTGCTTTCCACAAAACCCTGTAACCTGAGTGTTTTCTAAAGGTGGACCTTTCAAAAGTATTCAGGTTATAGGATTTTTATCTTAGTACTGTATTAGTTGTTATTTTTAAATAAAAGTTATACAGAAATTAGTTACTGCTTTAGGAAGTATTTATTTCCTTGTGGGTATTTTGTTCACTTGTAATACATATATATATGTTAAATTAGATTTGTGGAATAAAGATGGACAGTTCACAGGCATTGTGGAGCCACTTGTCAGGTCATAAGATTGTTCATGAGTGTCCGAAGTGTCGGAGACGTTTCTTACAGAAAGAACAACTTAGTGCCCACATGGAAGTGCACGAGTAAGTTGTTTAACCTGGGTTCTCAAAACCATACCTGCCTTTTCAGTAGTTGTTAAGCTGAGATGTTAGTAAGTTTGTTTTACACTAATAAAGCCACACTTACCTTTTTCAGTACTTATTAAACTGAAACATTAGTGAGTTGTGAAATTGAATCATATTTTATTTTATTAAGAGAAGTGTCAGGCCCATTAGGAGACCAGGACTTGTCAGATTACTTTTTGCTTTCCCATTTTCATGTGTATTCTCAGTAAAATATACAGAGAACTGTACACCCTTCCCAGTTTTTTCTTAGTAAAAGTGTAAGAAATAATGAGGAAGAGCATGTTTGTAAAGAGTCTCAACATTTAACATACTTGTGTGTTTATGTTCTTCATTATTCACTCAAACTTCACTCTAAGGTTTATAATTATTGTACTAAGAATAGTAGTCTCATAGCTGTGAACTTTTGTTACTAATTTTAATTTGAGATGAGAATAGTTATGTGAGGTTATTATATGAAGTGTGGGCTAATAAAATGTGCCCACTGATTGTATAGAAAGTATGTACTGTATAGAGACTAGTTATCACAGTGTTTCTATAACATCCTTACACTTATGAGCTGATAAAGATTACTGGAATATTGGGGTCTTTCTTATGTCTCAGTATTGTGGTAAATATTCCATTTTTTGACCAGGTAAACATTTATCGGAACACAAACTTTCATAGAATGAACCTGAAATAAATGTTGCATTTATTAGACCAGGGAAAAGTTTATCAGAATGCTAACTTTTATAGAATGAATCTCAAAATCTCGTGTTAGAGTTTTTGTTTTCCTGTAGTTTATACTTTAACTCTTATAGATAAACTCTCTAAGTGCCAGATACATATTGGGATATTCAATGAAAACAAAAATGTATTATTTTAAGTTTTTCATCACAACCTCTTTTGTTTTTAAAGCAGGCTAGTGAAGGCCAAGTTAGAAGTAAGTTAAGTCTATAGTGTACATAAATGTAATTACTGTAAGTAAATTCAGAAAGATTTCTAATTATATCTGTCCAGAGAAATATATGTGGTATCCCTGTGTAACTATTGTGAAACTGATGGTAAAACTAATACTCGTAGAAACCTGTTTAAAAAAATACATCTTTAGTGGCAGTTTCCCTTCACTGATTTTATTTTTCCTTGTTCTACAGCAACTAGATGTAGTACATCTCATATTTTGGGCATCTTATATGTCACATGGAAAAATGTATACACATTCAGAAACTGAAATATTAAATAAATGTTTAACTGCTAAATAACTCAAGGATCACACCAAGGAGACTCCATGTGTAGAGTCCTGTGAATGAAAAGTTTTATTTAGACCTAAGAACCATTTTTCTGGCATTATCTCAGAGGGTTTTTTTCACCAAATACTTCAGGTTCTTGTAACTTTTCAGTAAAAATTGTTTTAAACAGCTACACTTCTGAAGTACTGTTTTAGCTTTGCACTTTTAAAAAAGTGAACTTTGTGGTTTTTATGTGATATCAGTGACTAGAACTTCTGTGATGATTTTGGTACAAATATAGAAACCTTTTAATCCTTCACTTTACGAAGACAATAAAGTGTTACTGCTACTTGTGTTTTCTTTCATAAAATATTAACTACCCATGTTCCAAACATTAATATTTCTGGGCAACTTGCTTAGTAAGTGGAAGACATTTGTAACTTAGAATGAACATAATGTAATCTTACAGTCCCCCAGTAACCTGCCCGTGGGAAGGATGCAACAAGAAGTTATCGTCCAAAATGGGACTATACAACCACATGAAATCTCATCAAGAAAAACGTGATTTTGATTGCTCACAGTGTGGTAAAGGTAGGTTGAAACAAACACTTAACATAAGAGTTTTGGTTTGTGTGATGTTTGATTTGCAATAAAGGTTAATTGAAATGAAAACAATATTGTGGCACCTATTGGTGTGATTGTTGAATTATTTCTTCTGAAACAAAGATGTTAGTTTCAGAAAACTTTAAAATTCAACACATTTTAAAAAATATTTTATCAGTATTACAACTGAATACACATTATTAATCTGTAGATTTAGTACGTTGATAAAACAGTTCTATTTACTATTACTACAACTGAATACACATTATTATTCTGTAGTTTTAGTATGTTGATAAAACAGTTCTATTTACTATCAGTATTACTACACAATAATGTGTAATAATTCAGTAGTAATACTGAATACACATTAGTATTCTGTAGTTTTTAGTATGTTGATAAAACAGTTCTATTTACTATCAGTATTACTACTGAATACACTATTCTGTAGTTTTAGTATGTTGATAAAACAGTTCTATTTACTATCAGTATTACAACTGAATACATTATTATTCTGTTTTTAGTATGTTGATAAAACAGTTCTATTTACTATTAGTATTAGTACTGAATACACATTCTGTAGTTTTAATATGTTGATAAAACAGTTCTATTTACTATCAGTATTACTACTGAATACACTATTATTCTGTAGTTTTTAGTAAGTTGATAAAACAGTTCTATTTACTATCAGTATTACTACTATTACAGAATAATTACTATTATTCTGTAGTTTTTAGTAAGTTGATAAAACAGTTCTATTTACTATCAGTATTACTACACAATAATGTGTAATAATTGAGTGGTAATACTGAATACACACTATTATTCTGTAGTTTTTAGTAAGTTGATAAAACAGTTCTATTTACTATCAGTATTACTACATAATAATGTGTAATTTAGTAGTAATACTGATTACACATTAGTATTCTGTAGTTTTATTATGTTGATAAAACAGTTCTATTTACTATCAGTATTACTACTGAATACACATTATTATTCTGTAGTTTTTAGTATGTCAGAACAGTTCTATTTACTATCAGTATTACTACACAATAATGTGTAATAATTCAGTAGTAATACTGAATACACATTAGTATTCTGTAGTTTTTAGTATGTTGATAAAACAGTTCTATTTACTATCAGTATTACTACTGAATACACATTATTATTCTGTAGTTTTAGTATGTCAATAAAACAGTTCTATTTACTATCAGCATTACCACTGAATACACATTATTATTCTGTAGTTTTTAGTATGTTGATAAAACAGTTCTATTTACTATCAGCATTACCACTGAATACACATTATTATTCTGTAGTTTTTAGTATGTTGATAAAACAGTTCTATTTACTATCAGTATTACCACTGAATACACATTATTATTCTGTTGTTTTAGTATGTTGATAAAACAGTTCTATTTACTATCAGTATTACTACTGAATACACATTATTATTCTGTAGTTTTAGTATGTTGATAAAACAGTTCTATTTACTATCAGTATTACTACTGAATACACATTATTATTCTGTAGTTTTAGTATGTTGATAAAACAGTTCTATTTACTATCAGTATTACTACTGGATACACATTATTATTCTGTAGTTTTTAGTATGTTGATAAAACAGTTCTATTTACTATCAGTATTACTACTGAATACACATTATTATTCTGTAGTTTTTAGTATGTCAATAAAACAGTTCTATTTACTATCAGCATTACCACTGAATACACATTATTATTCTGTAGTTTTTAGTATGTTGATAAAACAGTTCTATTTACTATCAGTATTACTACTGAATACACATTATTATTCTGTAGTTTTTAGTATGTTGATAAAACAGTTCTATTTACTATCAGTATTACTACTGAATATACATTATTATTCTGTAGTTTTTAGTATGTCAATAAAACAGTTCTATTTACTATAAGTATTACCACTGAATACATATTAATGTATGGTTTTAGTACATTGATAAAACAGTCTCATTTACAATCAGTATTACTAATGAATACTCATTATTCCGTAGTTTTAGTATGTTGATAAAACAGTTCTATTTACTATCAGTATTACTACTGAATACACTATTCTGTAGTTTTAGTATGTTGATAAAACAGTTCTATTTACTATCAGTATTACAACTGAATACATTATTATTCTGTTTTTAGTATGTTGATAAAACAGTTCTATTTACTATTAGTATTAGTACTGAATACACATTCTGTAGTTTTAATATGTTGATAAAACAGTTCTATTTACTATCAGTATTACTACTGAATACACTATTATTCTGTAGTTTTTAGTAAGTTGATAAAACAGTTCTATTTACTATCAGTATTACTACACAATAATGTGTAATAATTGAGTGGTAATACTGAATACACACTATTATTCTGTAGTTTTTAGTAAGTTGATAAAACAGTTCTATTTACTATCAGTATTACTACATAATAATGTGTAATTTAGTAGTAATACTGATTACACATTAGTATTCTGTAGTTTTTATTATGTTGATAAAACAGTTCTATTTACTATCAGTATTACTACTGAATACACATTATTATTCTGTAGTTTTTAGTATGTCAGAACAGTTCTATTTACTATCAGTATTACTACACAATAATGTGTAATAATTCAGTAGTAATACTGAATACACATTAGTATTCTGTAGTTTTTAGTATGTTGATAAAACAGTTCTATTTACTATCAGTATTACTACTGAATACACATTATTATTCTGTAGTTTTAGTATGTCAATAAAACAGTTCTATTTACTATCAGCATTACCACTGAATACACATTATTATTCTGTAGTTTTTAGTATGTTGATAAAACAGTTCTATTTACTATCAGCATTACCACTGAATACACATTATTATTCTGTAGTTTTTAGTATGTTGATAAAACAGTTCTATTTACTATCAGTATTACTACTGAATATACATTATTATTCTGTAGTTTTTAGTATGTCAATAAAACAGTTCTATTTACTATCAGCATTACCACTGAATACACATTATTATTCTGTTGTTTTAGTATGTTGATAAAACAGTTCTATTTACTATCAGTATTACTACTGAATACACATTATTATTCTATAGTTTTAGTATGTTGATAAAACAGTTCTATTTACTATCAGTATTACTACTGAATACACATTATTATTCTGTAGTTTTAGTATGTTGATAAAACAGTTCTATTTACTATCAGTATTACTACTGGATACACATTATTATTCTGTAGTTTTTAGTATGTTGATAAAACAGTTCTATTTACTATCAGTATTACTACTGAATACACATTATTATTCTGTAGTTTTTAGTATGTCAATAAAACAGTTCTATTTACTATCAGCATTACCACTGAATACACATTATTATTCTGTAGTTTTTAGTATGTTGATAAAACAGTTCTATTTACTATCAGTATTACTACTGAATACACATTATTATTCTGTAGTTTTTAGTATGTTGATAAAACAGTTCTATTTACTATCAGTATTACTACTGAATATACATTATTATTCTGTAGTTTTTAGTATGTCAATAAAACAGTTCTATTTACTATAAGTATTACCACTGAATACATATTAATGTATGGTTTTAGTATGTTGATAAAACAGTTCTATTTACTATCAGTATTACTACTGAATATACATTATTATTCTGTAGTTTTAGTATGTTGATAAAACAGTCATATTTACAATCAGTAATGAATACACGTGATTAATCTGCAGCTTTAGTACATTAATAAAACAGTTCTACTTACTCTCTGTAAAAGAGCCTGTTGACCAATATTCTGAGGTCATAGTTCAGTCATGAGAACTCTGGTGTTATAAAATTTAGAGCAGTCTCATTTTTGTAGGCTAACAGTTGTTTGTTAGGGTTTGAAGTAGCTTACTATTTGTAAGTCACTTGTTTGTTTAGGAGTTAAAGGAATCTTATTTGTTTTAGTGTTTTTTTCAAAGCTTTATCTTTGGAGGTGAGTAGTTTTTTTTTAAAGGTTAAAATAGTTTTATACTGTAAGGGTAACAATGAAGTCATTAGAACTGATACATGTTTCATAATGGATTTTGTTTTTGTATTGTAACAGCTTTTTTTAAGAAACAGCAGCTTGAGAAACACTTGGAAGAGCACGAACGAGAAACCGTAAATGAACAAGTTGCATTTAGTAAGATTATTATTTAATAATTTTAACTTTGTAAATTAGTTATTAAAATGATTCACATATTTAGATTTACATAATTGGTTCTAATATGGATAAAACACTTGTGTATTTAATTACAATTGCTTTGTATACATCTTGTACCACTACTGTTTCACATACTTGATTTATTCTGTTTCTCCCCATTTTTATTTGGAATTATTGATTGAGAAAATTGTCTTCATTTACAGAATGTTGGAATGTACTTTTATAGTAAATATGTTATACTATTAAAATTTATGTAAAATACTTATTTTGGTGTTGATAAGTAGGGATAGTTGTACACTTTATTACAATTATTTAAGTTATTGTGATTCTTGGTTTATTTATTCACATGTTCCTATCATGTGCTTGAACCTGTTCATTGTTTTTTGGGTACTTATTGAATCATTAAGAATACATTTGGCCTTTTCCCTTTGATATGATAATCTTTATCATAAACTTTGGCTGTATTGTTTGATATAAAATTTATAAAACAGAGTTCTTTGTTAGATTACTCTGTGTAGTTTGTGTAGAATTGTGCATTACATTAAATTCAGGTATGTTAGGCTCTTTAATATTAAAATGTTTCTTGTTGATATTTCTTGCTATGTTGTAATTATTAAATCCTTACCCCATCAGGCCTAGAAGCATGTGCTGCAGCAGAAGAAAAACAGTCAGTTACAGATGAATCATGCAGCCCCACCCTTGAGGGAGAACAGAAGCAACTAAAGGACAGAGAATTAATCCAGTTAATTTGTGCAACTTGTCATAAAGGTTTTGACTCTGAGGACCAATTTGCAATCCACGTTTGTTCGGGTCATCCCAAGTAGCTTTAGGTGCTGTGTTTGACCGGAAAGTGAAGTTGTAGGTTATGACATTTTTACTTCATTGAAGGGTTTTACTTGGTAACATTAGCAAATGTTCATAGCATAAAGTTTTTTCTGTCAATTTGTTGGTGAATGGTTTATCAAGAAATTCATACATTTTAATAAAAGTGTAATGTTATGAAATTACCATGACCATGAAAATTAATATTTGTAAATTATATCCTGTTAAACAACTTGTTTTGTCTGTATAATCAGTTCTGTAAGGTTTTAATCTGTGATTTTAATGATATCCTGCAATTTCTCAAGTTACTCGTGTTTTCAGTTATGTTTGTGGAAAAACCAGATTTTACCATGAAATAATTTTCCATTAGCTAATGAAATAAATATATATAAGTGTGTGTGTGTTTTTCTTCATTCATTTCTTGTTATTGTATCTTGTACTACGTTCTGTTGGTCATGTAGAATTATAAGCCTAGTAATAATATTAACTTACTGTTATTGGAGGTTTGGATATCTGTCAATAAAGTGAGAATAACGTTTCTTCAGTGTAAAATATTGAGATTTGTACTGAAACATGCTAATTTACACTACCATGCATTTTAGAAAGTATAGTATTTTTAAGGCAAGTTTGTAGTTTTGTACATATTTAAACCTGTTATAACTTCAGTGATCAAGTTTCCACGTATCATTAATTAACTGTAATTTTATGTCTTAGAGAAGAAAATGATAAGTATTGTTAGTGTTGTCATGAGAAGACACTGATTGCTTGTAATGAGGTGTTTTGAACAACTTTTATTTGTGACACACACACACACACACACACACACACACACACACACACACACACACAGTTGTTTTAAAGTTGATAGTTATCCCTCTTCCTTTTGCACCAATGTGCTTCATGTCACTGATAAATAACTGGTTTTAATGGCCACTGAATGGTGTTATTTATCATGGGTCAAAGAAATAATATAGGAATTGAATTTGAAGAGAATTTCAAGCTTTCTCAATAATATTGTATTCAGGCTTTGTTGTTTTCATAATACTTGATATAAAGTATTTTCCAGTCAATGTCGAACAATTGTAACAAGTCATTGTTGGGCTGTGGAAAATATTTTAATGTTTTCTTATATATATCATGAATATTTTAAAAATCTAAAATAAACTGCTCTTTGACAACATGGTGACTTAGATCAAAAATAGAGCTCAATGTCCTGTTTTAATAACCCATCAAATGACAGGGAAATTATCTGTTTGTAGCTTATTACAGTTGCAAAATAAACTGATAAAGGCTAGAATGAACAAACAAGGTTTCAGTTTTGTTTTTGTTATAAGGGCATATATTAAGTTACTGTGGAAATGTTTGGTAACTTACCAGAAACCTCTTCCTCCTGAGGAGAAATTCTTTATTACTGATAATATTTTCACTGAAAAATGTCACTGTTGAGACGTTTAGAATATTATGCATCAATCTGTGTATCTTCTGAAATGCTTGTACCTTTGTTGAAATAAAATACAGAATTCAGTTTCCATTTCACCACCTTGGTCAGTTTTTACTGTTAAATTCAACACATTTGGTTAACTTAATGAAGTATTTAAACCATTTCTATCTCTGAATATTTCAGAAGTTGTTTTCCTTAACACAGTTTTTAAAACTAGAAACATTCCAGCATATATTACCTTCACACATCTGCTTGAGTATATTTAAAAAAAACAATTTATAAAAACTGTTTTTGACAGAGAGCATAAAGCAATATACTTTAAAACTTAGTAAACTGTGGTTTGTGATGTATTTTATTATCATTTTCAGTTTTATTTTATTGTAAATAACCTTAAAAACAGACATCTGAATGAAGTACTGTGTCTGATAACACAGAATTAATGTATACTCGCATATTGCTTCTAACATGGACGTAAAAGGGAATATTGATGTTTAAATAATCATAAAGTACTTAAATAGGTCTAGGCTGTTTCAGCTGAAAAGTGATTGGGTTTCATAAAAATGCACAGTTGTGGAAATTTTTTTAGTGTGTTTTAAAAAAATAAGTAGAAATACTAAGGTAATTCATATTTCTTTACCAGCAGGACTGAAATAAGGGTATTATAGTTACTTTATAAGCAGGATTGAGCTAAGAGCATTCCTGTTTCTTTCCTAGCTAGACTGAGTCATGGGAATTCCTACTGTTTACTAGCAAGAACTGACAAAGGGCATTTGTTTCTTTGCCAGGAGGGCTGAGCAAAAGGATTTCATGTTTTTTCACCAGCAGGGCTGAGGGAAAGGAATTTGTTTCTTTACTTGCAAGGACTGAGGAAAGGGAATTCCTCTTTCTTTACTAGCAGGACTGAGCAAAGGGAATTCCTCTTTCTTTACTAGCAGGACTGAGCAAAGGGAATTCTTGTTTCTCTGCTAGCAGAGCTAAGCTAAGAGAAATTGTTTCTTTACCAACAAGACTGAGGGAAGGGAATTCCTGTTTCTTTTTTTGCTGTATAACTGCTAGGAATACCAAAGGGTGTAAGTTTACTTGATTGAATAGTTTGAATGGATCCAGGATATCTCTGGTTAGTGACTTCTGTGATGTTGTGTATTTGAAGATTGAACTTATGAAATTGAAATACACTTAAATTTTTTGTAAAACATCTAGACAGAAATCTTGCTTTGTTTAGCTTTTTTTAATATTTGAACTTTATAACATAAAGATATGCCCATAAATATAAGCTTAACATACATGATGCCTTGTAATTAAACCTGTACCTCCCAGTTGTGCCATCTTCAGAGGGTGGTTTGGTGGAAGCTGTCAAATCTGTGGAGAAAAAAAAATGTGATGTTGGATAGTTAATGAAACAAACAAAACTTCCTGAATGATGTCTTTAGTACTGAGAACAGTGAAGACAAATTGGTAATATTGTTTGTTGGAAGGTTATTTTCTAAACCATAATTATATTAGCTAATTTCTTTCAAATTAGACAAACATTTCCAGTGAATATGAAAAGATAATAGCTCAGTGTTTTAGATATCTTTTAAAATTGTAGATGTTTTACTTGCACATTTTGGTCACCTGTAATATAAAATATGAACATCACTTATCTGTTTAATATATTTGAAACATTACTACATATAGTTTTGAGAAATGATTCAGCTTTAAGTCTGTGCTTAAGTTTTTTATTCACAAAACTTGTGAACCAAAAGTTAGTTGTCAGTTTATAGAGTTTCTAATTTAACTTTTGTTAGTTCGTTACTTCCTAAACTTTTATAAGGACATTACATCATCTGTGATGGACCAGTCAAGATTATAAAATGTAAAATAAGTTGTGTAAATTGTCACATGGATATAAAACAATGTATGGTAGACCAGTTAAGTGCTGTTTGATGGCTTAACTTTTTGGACCTCAAGATCTGGTTGTCAAAGTTTATCAGATACTTGCTGCATCTCTTGAATATTAAAGAAAAGGAATTGTGCTATTAGTTTATATCTACCAAATTACATCTTTCCTACACTTAACTTGCTACAAGTGCTTTCGAATTTCAAGAGTTCTAAATCGGTTGTCCAACATCAGTGAAGATAATATACAAACAATTGCTAGACTCTTAAGAATTAAGGAAACGATGTGGATAAGTGGTGTTTTTACTGTGTAAGACTACTGGAAATCACTAAAAATAACACTGAATGCTGATAATTTATTGTGGACCATGCACAATTCAGAGTTTTTTATGCTTAGAAACTGCAAAACAGTGTGTAAATCTTTGGATTTAAAACGTATCAAATATTGAACATTGGTCATGACTTTTAAACTAAACATTCCAAGTGTTGTACATTAATCGGGGCTTTGAAAATAAACTGTACCAGATGTTTGATATCAGCCAAAACTTTGAAATGAAAACAGTAGTGATTGTAGGAAACTGTAACTTTCAACTGATAACACAGCAGTGATTGTCCAACACTGAAACTTTCAATTGATAATGCAGCGGTGATTGTCCAGTAATGAAACTTTCAATTGATAATGCAGCGGTGATTGTCCAGTAATGAAACTTTCAATTGATAATGCAGCAGTGATTATTCAATAATGAAACTTTCAATTGACAACACACCAGTGATTATCTAATACTGGAACTTTGAACTGGTTCGAATTGGGGATTTATCTTGCATACAACAAACTCTACATGAGTGTTTTCTATGTCCACATGTTCTGTAGCATTGAGGGCTGGACTATCTTTAAAATTGCACAGGCTGTTCCCAAGTCCATCCATTCTAGGCAGTATTCTGTATGAACTTTTGAGATCAAATTTGGCCTCCTTTGATATCCTCTTGAACATCAGGGCACAATTTCTCTTGCTTTACTCACAATAACTTGTGCAGTTGGCTAAATTCTCCTTCATAGGATCCCTATAAATGCCAGAGGGAGGTGCCACCAATATAATCAATTCCAGCTAGAAACTACTCATGGGAACTCCAACACCCAGATTGATAGTCAGTTTTTGGTCTAGAGCCCTAGGCATCACAAGCTGCTGTCAATCTCACAGGGAACCCTGAAAAGTACCTCACTCCATGTTGCTGTTTTAATCTGTGAATGCACATTGACTCATCTGCTGAAGAAATTACTCTGACTGGTGCATATCATCCACTGGCAACATGACCAACCTCTTTTTATTGGTTGCCAGTGATCTGAAATAGAGCTATAGCAATAATGTTATGATTAGTTGTATAGAGACCCCTGCACGTATTCTTGAATTCATCATTCAACCTTTCTCACTGATGAGCCTCAGTCATCTGTTCTTCCCTTCCTCTGAGATTGATCCTCAAAGCTACCATGGTTTGTTTACTTTAGGTGTAAGGAAATCCTTGTAAGTCTGTAATTGCAGGCTGATTGGTGTCGGGTATTTTTTTTATCATAAACAAAATTCCTGCTCATGAATAGACTTCTTGAACTAGGGCATCTCTTTTACAGCCGTCTTTCTCTATCAAATTATACCTTCCTGTAGTGATTACTTCTATAGTCAGAATAAGCCATTTAAAGTCATAAAAGTGTTCTTTAAACTCAAAATGTTAAACAGCTACTAGTATGAACATTATGAAGACAAACTTCACGATAAATTCTATTGTCATGACATCATAATTTCTCCTTTCCTTTCACTTGTGATATTTTCAAGTTAAATGATTTCCCTACAAGTATCAGTTAGTTAGATTCAAAGGTGAGATTTTCAAAAATGAAGTTGAGATACTCAGGTGGGTGAAATATACCTGTTTTTGAAAAAGAAAATCTAAATCTAAGTGTGAGTATAAAAAAAATGACAAAGCAACTCAAATAAGACCCAGTACTTAGTATTGTGTAACTGAGTATCACCAAAGTTTCACCTTTGGTTAGTCTTTACTTAATAGCCATTTCTATCAGAATATAAGAGAAGTAGGCTTGGTTTGATAACTGAGCTTTCTTCGTTCGTGAAATAATGAAATTGAACTTTGACTAAATGAACACAATATTTATCAGAAAAAGAAAAAAAAACACAGCATATAGACTTGTGCGGGCAAAAACAGTAATTTCCGTTGGATTATGATTATATCCACAAACTTCTGGAAGGATAGACTTCTTTGAATTAAATTTACGTATATTAAAGTGTGTGTATATATATATATATATATTTACTCATAAAACTCCAGCTATAATTAAACTAAAAAACGCATTTTATTTTCTACAGGTAGACTCAGTTTCTTTGTCCATTTAATAGCATCACCCCATGATCCCCCCTTTTTTTCACAGCAGTGATCGGCTATAATACACAACCATGATCAGTTGAGCCAACAAAAGATGTTAGTCATTAATCCTTTTGGCATGGATGCTATATGTCACTGCAATATCTCTTTAAGCAGAATAGATTTACTTATTATAAACAACCTCAATGACTTTCTGAACCACCTGTCATTCTCTTTATGTACATTTGTTTGAACTAACTAAATGAATACTAAAACTTCACTGATGAGGTCTGTATTAATTGCATAATTGATTTGAATGGATTAGTAAATCTTTATCGGGTTTTTCAGATCGTCTAGTCTAGTGTAGTTCCCAACTTTTCCTAACAACTAGTGTGATCGAACATTTCATTTACCACTTCACTAATACTAACTTATTAAAGCACCTTTATGTTACATTGTAAAACAACATATTTCATCACATTTACTTTAACAATTTTTTTTTCAACTTTTTTGGACCTGCTGAGATCTCTCTGTGTATTGACATTGGTTCATGGACCAGTCAGTAAGATTTTCAAAGACTAACTTTATTATGTGGTACTATCAAATAAAACTGATTTCCTTCAAGTATCAGGAAGGCAAACCTGAAATGACAGCAGATGTAGTACATGTTTGTTTGTTTGTTTTGTTTTGGAATTTTGCACAAAGCTACTCGAGGGCTATCTGTGCTAGCCGTCCTTAATTTAGCAGTGTAAGACTAGAGGGAAGGCAGCTAGTCATCACCACCCACCGTCAATTCTTGGGCTACTCTTTTACCAACGAATAGTGGGATTGACCGTCACATTATAACGCCCTCACGGCTGAAAGGGCAAGCATGTTTGGCGCGACCGGGATGCGAACCCGCCACCCTCAGATTACGAGTCGCACGTCTTAACACGCTTGCCCACGCCGGACCCATTGTAGCAAATAAATTGGCTGTTTTTTCTTAAGTGTAAAATACCGAGTGGGAACGAATCATACTATAATGGAACTCTTGCTCATATGATATAGAAAATCTTTTTATTACGTGATTTGCAACCCACAACTTTGCGAAAAATTTATCCTGTGTGCATGTAGATTTGTAATAGAAGTCACTATTTTCCCGTTTCGCCTCAGTTTGCCGCCACGGAGAACGTTTATTATTTCCATTTTCAGGATGCAGATGTGACGTCACACGTGGAAGTAATGCACTGGCGCCATGGGTAATTAAAAATAATCTTTTTACTTAACGAAATAGTGGAACTGATCTTCCAAAACAATAACTTTTAGATTAAGAAAGTAAATGTTCAAACATAATTCCGATTATGGTGCTTGTCTCGTAATTTGCAGATCACTGGATCGAAACCTATCGTCAAACATGTTTGTTTTTCTACTGTGAAGGCACTATGTAATGTGACGGCCAATCCATTTTTCCAAATGATTAGAAAGTTATTTATTGGTAAAAGATGATTTCGGAATCAATAAGCTTGTGTTTAATATTATTTTAATTAATAAAAATATAACAGTAACCTCATCTACTGTTTAGTGTTTAAATTAGAGTTAATGTGACTGTTGTGAGAGTATTATGAGTATCAGTGTAACTAGGGTTGAATATATTATGTCAGTATAACTGGTGTGAGAATGACTGTTGAGAAACTATTATAGGCGTCAGTGTGACTAACTGTTACATTCGTCAACGTGACTGGTTTTACTAGTTTTGTGGGTTTCAATGGCTTGTACGAGACCGTTATGAATATCAACATTACTGAAACTGTTATAGATGTCACTGTGACTGGCTTGAGTATATATATAGGTGTCAGAGTAACGTGTACGAGACCGTTATAGAGGTTATGCACGTGACGTCATGCACTTGGCCTGCTTTGTTTATTCCGCCATATTGGGACCTAATAACAAATTAGTGAAGTAACGATGACCCTATTTTCAGTTAAATACTTAAAACTGAATCGTATAATAATACCAGTTGGTTGTGATACTGTTGGTTGAACAAAGTACAGGGTTGACCTTTGGTCATCTTTGTTGATGTCTCCATGCAAAATAACGTGTCTCCTGCACGTGAGTAACATCATATTCCTCTTATACACGTGCAATGAACAGTCATGTCCTGGCCCTCTCGTTAAACTACAACCCATACATGGGGCTGTCAGACAGTCGTTGAGACTGACGTAGTTACAAACATATTCGTAACGTATTTAAAGTATTTTTTTTCGGAGAATGAAATTATCATGGGCTATCTTATACCAACGGGAATCGAGCCCTGATTTTAGAGATGTATCAGGTCATCCCACAAGTAATGTCCGAAAATTTAATACAAAAAGTGAATCATCATTTTCATCTTTGTAGAAGGCTTTAATGACTAAAATATGTAGTAGGACGTGTATAAAAATGTTCAAACAAGTAAAAGAAACGAACCCAACTCCACTTTTTCTGATCATTGATCAAATAAACCTTTATGAAGATAGACGTGTCTGAGGACCACATTAGGCATATAATGCTTTACGAGTTTTAAAAAAGCAACAATGCAGCAGAAACTACACGAAACATTCAAAGTATTTATGATGCGGAGTCTCTCAATGAAAATGTTGATGGTGGTTTCAGAAATTCAGATCAGGTGACTACAGCTTAAGTGATGCACCGCGTTCAGGTCGTCCTGTTGAGTTTAATGATGACTTGCTGCTGGCTGCACTTGATGAAGATTGTGCCGTAACAGTTGAAGAACTAGCGCAGAAGCTTAATTCAACCCATTCAACAGATCACCGCTATCGGCAACAACTTGGAAAGGTGTCAAAATTTGAAAAATGGGCCCCTCTTGATTTGACAGAAGCCAACCATAGACCAAGAGCGGACATTTGCACTTCTATACACTCTCTTGAACGTAACTTACTTTTTTTGAACAGGTTAGTGACTGAAGGTAAAAAATACATATTTTGTAAAATGTCAAGCACCGCAGATAATGGCCCAGTGCAGGTAAACTGGCTAAAGCACAGTCTAAAATGAACTTCCACCCAAGAAAAATCTTGTTAAGCGTCGGGTGTTAGTTTGTTGGTGTGATCCACTTTGAGTTGCTGCCACTCAATGTAACGATTACATCAGACTTCTATTGTCAACAGTTAGAGCGCTTAAATGTTGCACTGAAAGAAACGAGGCATGCTCTGATCACATCTGCAAAGATTGAAGTGTTGACTGGGAAAAACTTCCACATCCTCTTTATTCTCCAGACCTTGCCCCATCTTATTATCATCTATTCCAAAGTTTGCAGAACTATCTTGATGGAAAAGAGCTTGGAACACATGAAGATGTCAAAACTACCTTCTCTTAATTCTTTTCCTCCAAACCCAAGAATTTTATAGAAGTGGCATTCAGAAGCTTGCGAATCGTTGGTAGGAAGTAATTAATAATAATGGAACAGACATTATTGATTAAATAACATTAAAAACGTTTGAAGTCCTTTCTCTTTTTCTGAACCTAAAATTGGACATTACTTATGACCTGACAAATCTGAAAATGTACAACTGTCTCACCAGAGGAAATCATGAAAATTAATAATAGAACCCCGAAGCTTCAAGAACAGGAAACATTTTTTGATACAGACACGGTCAAGTCCATTTAAAACAAAACTCCACCCCAGCCCAAAGGTATGATTATGTTTATAAGCTAGCACATGAAATATAGCATTAATATATAACTCTTGTTAATACGTCAACTACTGGTAATTATAACGGTGTTGGTCCTAATGTTTTTACTATTTTATTATCAAACAGGATCAGTAATTCATTAATAGGAAAATATAACTTTCAGTATAACTTATAAGTGTTGAGTAATTTTAACAAATTAATTACACATATATCAGCAACACATTATCTCAGAAACTTGAAGGATAATTAGTAGCCTGTAGGTGGTGCTTGTTTTATAAGAAATGTGAATATTTGAATAGAATCATACATTAAAAACTTTACTAGTATATGGTCTATAAGATACAATTGTAGATGTAACGTCATGTTAGAATCCAAGCGTTGTGTAGATAAATACTTAGATCCAGATTCCAGGTCTAACGTCCAGGCATAGCCAGGTGGTTAGTGTACTTGACTTGTAATCTGAGGATCATGGTTTCGAATCTCCGTCACACCAAACATGCTCGCTCTTTCAGCAGTGGGGACATTGTAATGAGCGGTTAATCACAGTATTCATTGGTAAAAAGAGTATCCCAAGATTTGGCGGTGGGTGGTGATGATTATCTGTCTTCCCTCTAGTCTTAAACTAATAAATTAGGGAGAGCTAGCGTGGATAACCCTGGTGTAGTTTTGGCGAAATTTAAAAAAAGGCAAAACAACAAATGAAGAAACAATCTTCACCTAATAGAAATAAATTTGATAAATGTTATCAAAAAACCTAACAAACAAGTTGATTCTCTTTAAGTTTTAGGATGGCATCAATCGTCTTGCACATATGAAACACTGCTAAGCAAGTTTGTTTGTTTTTTAATTTCGGCAAACCTACACAAGGTATATTTGCGCTAGCCGTCTCTAATTTAGCAGTGTAAGACTAGATGAGAGACAACTATTTATCACTACCACCACTAACTGTCACTTTACAACACCCCAATGACAGAAAGGGCAAATATGTTTGGTAGGGTGGGGATTCGAACCTGGTCCCCTCAAATTGGGAGTCAAGTGCCCTACTCATCTGGTCATGCAGGACTAATATAGTGTTAATAAAGGTATACCAGTGATACAGTGTTAGTGAAAGTTGTTGAAATTGTAAAATAACACATAACAACAATATAAGTGAAAGTAATATATATCATATAAACCAATATGTGATAATTAACAACTGGAAGTCAATGTAATAGTTCATATAGAAACAACTTTAATAATGGTTCTGATGTTGATGTATGTTGCTTTGTTTCTTAATTCAACTAAGTTTAAAGACTATCTCCATCTTGAAAAGTCCTTCATCTGAACACATCTTCATAATCCATGTAAATGATTAGTTTTCATGTTTTCACATACTGCACAAATGTGACAAAGTCTTAATGACATCAAACTAAATACTAAATAATGTTGAAATGTAGCTTTGATAAAGGTAATATGAAGATTTAAAAACCTGTTTGTCAGAATATTTTAAATAAGCCTATCTAATGAAAGTAGAACTACACAGAGAGACGATCAAATGTGAATTATTCATTACTTTTTACATTTATTACATGGTTGTATTTAAATTAACAAATCTAAAGACATTCTTCATATTGCTAATGAACCATTGTAATGACAAACTGTCTGCTAAGTGTTTAAAGAATTCAGTCTTTAGTTGTCGTATTTTATAACTTTTTTATACAGCATACCTACAGTTTTGATAAAATTTTATTGCAAAACATATGCATGATTTCAGTTATGCATATTAATAAATAATCTGAACATGTGAATAAAATGTCTTTGAATCTCCTCTGAATAAAATGTTTAAACAATATCTTTACCATAATTGATGTTTTGGGCTACATGGAATCAGATATTACTGTTACATCATTGAAATGTGTTATTATAACTGTAATCTGCCTTTACAGGTAAAACAAAAGATTGTTGTAGGTTGATTGTGAATTTGTAAAAACTTAATATTTTCATACACGGTAAATATATTTCCGATAGATACCTCTTCTCATATGATGTTGTTTTTTTTCAGTTTGTTCCAGCCACTAGTCCTGAAAGTCCCACCTACCCTTACTTCTTCTGTCACAGCTGCTTCAAAGAAAAAGAAGTACCAGAAGTGGAAAGGAAGGGTGGCAAGTGCGAGTTGAGGTATCAGTGTAAGAAATTATTACGATATCTTGCCTAAACTCACAGCACTGTTTATTTAGATGAGCACCCTTCGGAAAGTGTCCAAATTCATCTCTGTGGAGTGTGACATCTCTAGTTAGAGGAACACAAACGTGAGAGAACACAATACTCATAAACCAGGTACAGTCTTTGTCCATTTTGACAGTATAGCTCACTAAACTGGGTATTAAAAAGAGAATGGCATCCTTAATTGTAGATATGTTGGTTGGTCCACCTTTCCAATGATAATGTGATATCCTAGCGAACCCAGTACATCTAGACAAGTCTATCTCTTTTCCATACCAGACCTCCTGGAAAATAACCTTTTGAAGAAGACATGACGGGGTTTCTTAACCAACTAATATTACTTGGTTGGTCCAATACCTTTCTAAAACCAGTTCCATCACAAAATAACCAGCAGGAGATTTTACCCACCAGTTTTAACGTTATCTGGTATATTACAAAGGAAAAATTATATGTGGAAATGAAAAGGAAATAAGTTATATGTGCAGTTACTCCAAAAGCCACGTTTGAACCCATAGAGTGGCAATAGCGGGATGATAATTTGATACTGAATCTGATTAATGAGTGATATTTAAAGAGTAAGTACCAAGGGGGTATTTTCTGAAGAAGGATAAAGACTGGAAATTAAGTGTTAGCTAGCTGACCATAAAGGTGTTATCAGAAGGACATGTTGGTGTGTACTGAGTAACGGATAAAACATTGGGAAGGAAACATGTAGATATATAGGTGACTTGGTCCAATCTTGATAGAATTAATTTACTATCTAAGAAGAACGATGTGGTACTGGGGATGAAAAACGTGTGACTGTTCTTGCTGAGATGGGTGGCAAATGTGTACAGATGCTGAGTATTTCACTGATTGGATAACTATCAGAACACTTGGATATTGAAAGAACACACTGTACAAAGTATCTTATAGGCATTAAGGAATACATATAAGGTTCCACTGAAAAAAAACAATTCAAACGGGTTAAGAAATGTGTTAAAAAGTACTCCCAGGTGAAAAGATATGAAAAGTAATAAGAAATTTAAGATCTGTGTTCAACTAGAGTGAATTTTGAAACTACAGTTACTTAATAACTGTACAAAATAAAAAGTAATAAACAGCATGAAAAACGTTAAATTAAAAGCAGGAAGGAAAATTTTAACACATTATAAAACTATTGTGTCAAATGTAGAGATTTATATAGGAACCCCTATTCTATTATCTCCTACTGGTTAGTTCACAAGTCATCCCGGTTTTGGAAAGTTAACATTCTCCTACATGAAAATGTTTCCATTAAATACTTAACATTTCACACAAAGATTATATATTCTGTGAATATCTTTCTTGAGTATCTGCATGACACTAGTTTGTAGGAAACTCCAACCTAAACTCACGTGATTCCTATTAGTGGGTAATGATATTATAGTGGAGTAAAAGCTCTCTATCAATAGAACAGCGACATCAACTAACTGTTTACTAGCTCCTCTATGCTGTTCCACTCATAAAATTTCATTATCGACAAAGAAATACATGAGAATCTGTACAGCAAATCCATTGGACAGATGCTCAATAATGATGGTCGAGTGTTAAAAACAGAGTTAAATATCTGATACCTGCTCTATGATTGATATATGAGATTACCACGGAATTGTCAGAATGGATCATAATCAAACAGTCCACAAGAAATACAAGCATGTCCAATGAACAGAACAGAGACCGGGCACATTAGTGTGGAGGAAATGCTTATGTTGGTACGTATGTCTGAAATGAGATTGTTGTTCAATGATGTATCCCAACCAGTAAAAATAAACATTTTTGAAGTGGTGTAGGTTCGAAGTAGGGGAACCACAATAACGGTAATGGATTGATCTAGCCACCAAATAAGTTTCTCGAGCACAGTAGGAGACAAGGAAAATGGTTGGGTCAAGAGGATAAAGTATTGGGTAAGAATGGGTAAGGATTTGAACATTTTGTCAATTCACCCAAGATAGGTTGCCACGAACAGAAGAATGAAGATATGACTGGAGGACTCTTTCCATGAGTATGAAAAGAAAAGGTCATCTTGCATGTAATAAAACTATAGACCAAGTCAATGGAGATGCAGAGCAAGGCTCTGACCACATGACTGAAATCATAGGAGTCATTGTAGTGTTTAAAACATGAAAATATAACACTAATTGATGAAGAAAAGAAAGCATCTAGAGGACTCTGCAATGGGAATATGGGAAAAAGCATTTGAGATTTTGACCTGATTTTGGAGTTACTGGCCAGGGAAGAGAACTTTTCCAACTAAAAATAACTAAACGACCTCCCTGTTCTTTTTAGGGGTCACAAAACCTTCTAGAAGTGCTGATAATTTTCTTCACATCTAAAGAAGATAGAACAGATTCTAAAGAGGATGAAACTGAATTGGTTGAGAACTGAGAGAAAAGTAGAATAGAAGTGAAGGGAAATCCATATGTAAGAATAACGGTAATCAATCCGTTCGTTCACATATGGGACTAGAGGTGTGAAAACCAAGACAAACACGTATTTACAGGATGTGATGCATTCGGGTTGTCACAAAGAGACTGACAAACAAACGTCTGACAAAAACTTGGATGTGAAGAAGTTTGGAATTAAGAAGTTTTTATTTGTTTTTTTTTAATTTTGCTCAAGGCTACACAAGAAAAATATTGGGAACAGATCTAAGTACCGTGGAGAAACGGTGGGTTTGAGAAAGCTAAAAGTTGATTGTGGTAAGATAAGATTGTTGACATATAGCTTCTTCCCTAAATTCAACAGTATCTAGAACGCCCCCAAAATATCATTGTACAGAAATGTGGCGAGTCAAAAGATCTCAGCAACGAAATAAAAAGTCCCAGTTACAATTTAGTCAAATGAGTAGAAATAATAATGAATGTATAGAATAAGTCACAGTAGAAAATAGTATGGAACAAGAATCATTACAAAAATAATCAACATCTATATGAAGTACTTTTGACATGAGATGAAGACATAAAATGTAAGGAAGTAATCAAAGAGGGATCAGTAATAGACAGGGTAATTGTTTGCTGGATAGTTGAACTGGACTAAGTTGGTCAGCTTCTCAAACATTAAAAATTTATGCTACAGTTTCTGAATCTAGACAGTGCAAGTAACAATAATTATAATTCACAATGAAGGAATGAGTAGGACTACGAGGACCAGAATGTTCTGGGAATGTGATTGGTCTGAAACTAAATCAGTATGTTTGAAAATGTAAATAAAAGAGGAAAATAACAAATGCATCAGGATTACATTTATACAAAAGAGTTGGAATGGAACATACATGAGACATTTTGCCTGCATAATGAGAGGATGGTCGAATACTGTCCTCAATGGGAAGTTTACAAAGCCTAAGAAGTAGATGGACATAAACAAACAAGCTGGCCTACTGCTAAATTTCCTATTGAAATCGAAGGGATGAAAGAGAGTAAAATAGATGGTAGTGAAGTCGCAGACTACATAATGGTGTTCACTAATATATGAGAAGTGGCTGTCATGTCATCAACACGTAACTTTCCTTTCTCGACATTGTTGTTGAGTTTTCACTAATTCAAGAAATTCTTCTCTCACAAAAGATAGAGAAATAGTAATATTAGCTTGTAAAAAATATAAGTTGAAAAACAAAGCAAATCTTTCAAATTAAAAACTAGTAAATTTCCAAAACAATTTTTTTAGTTTCACGAGCGCAAAACTACAGAGAGCGAGAAAACAGGAAGTTGGTGTCTTCTCAAATTATTGGAATACATATGCTGTATTACAAGAAATCTCATGAGTTAAGACAACAATTGCCTATAGACCAAATGTCTAAGGCAAACGAACAGAGAAGATAACTTGTCTGTGTTAAAAGGTTTGTCTTGTTTCAGAAGGAGATGTAGCAACCAAAGAATATACCAGTCGGCTGAGAAACTCCTTTCATACCATCTCCTGCAGGTTTCTTTGTTGGAGATCTGGTATAGAAAGGAGATGGAACAGTTTAGATGAACTGTGTTGGCTGGGATGCCCCCCACCCAATCATGGGAAAGAAAGTGGACCAGTTTAGGTGTATTGTGTTGGCAAGGATGTTCCCCACCCTATCATGGTAAAAATGTGGACCTATTTAAATGTATTTTGTTTGCTAAGATGCTCCCCACCCTATTATCGGAAAGAAGGTTGTCCAGTATAGATAAATTGTGTTGGCAAGGATGCTCCCCACCCTATCCTGGGAAAGAAGGTGGACTAATTTATATGTATTGTGTTTCCTAAGATGTCCCTCCCCCAACATGGGAAAGAAGGTGGACCGACCACCATATCTACAGTTAAGAATGTCATTTTTACACCCAACTTAGTGACCCGTACTTTCAAGATTGGAAAAGAGTGCACCTAGTTTGTGCGTTATCTCACTAGTGTGTTCCTCCAAGAAGAGAAGTCACACTCCAAACACATCCTGAGGACACTTTTAGAGAAGTGCTCGTCTAAGTTCCTCCACCAAGTCAATGTGAGATTCTCAATGTGATTCCTGTTATTATGTGTTTTTGGGTAAGATATCGTGTCAATGTTAATATTTCCTTACATTGAAAATATATTTCCGATAGATACTTTACTCTCCTCACACTACCTGTTTCTGGTGCTTCTTTTCTGTCAACTTTGAAGACTGTGTTCTACTTTAAATAGGAAGCCAGCTGCCAACTGTTACAGTAGAGTATGTTTTAGTGAAGCGTTGTGCTTGCTTATTTACATGCTACAACGCAGCTGAACCAAGTTGAAACATGGGTGAGAGTTTCAAGGCTTGTGCGAGCAAAAATATTTTTACATATTTAACAAGAATAGCTGTTATATGAGAACAAAAAATATTCTATCGAAAATAGTATGAAACCAGATGTTTTATATGAAATACAACAATCTGATATAACTTTCCATGTGTGTATAGTCTTAATTTTGTATCAAAACGGTGCCCAACAAGCAGTTTTGGGAATCTTATTACATTGTTTTTTCCAAAATAAAGTTTGTGTCAAATAATCAAATATTTCCAATATTCTGAATTCATCCAGTTAAACTGGCAGACGAACAGAAATCCGTTTTCAACACTGTCTCTTGTTATAGTTTCCACTAACACTTCAGCAGGTAAATTTCAAGTTATTTTATCTAATTACGTTGTAGTACATTCGATAGAATTCTGTAAATCAAAACAAACCATTAAATGTAAGTATGTAAATAAAACTCAACGTTTAACCTGGCAAATGATAATGTATATAATATTTAAAATCAATCAGGAATAACAACTTTATATCAAGTATAAAATATCTTAATAAAAATGCCAATAAATAATTTATTAAAAATATATATTGAGAAATAAACATTTTTACAAGTATAACATTAAATAAAATTAAACGTTATTATGTGTGTGGTAGTTTTGTAGTAAAGACAAATATAGTTTTTACTAAACTTAACAAAATTCAATAAATATGAAATTGAATAACTAGTATATTTTGCTGTTATTTATCAAACTTTCTAAACCTGTATTCCTTACTTAGTTTCTATTATATAGAAACTTTCATTTCTCATAACGGGAAAAGTTTATAAGTTAATCAAACATATTAAGTTATTTATATTATTAATTATGTTTCTCTCAGACACAAACCTACTTATAACAACCACTACAAGAAGTAATAATTCAGTATTACAGTCATTACTAAGAATCACTCAACAATAACATACCGTTACGTCACATTTTGATATGTGAATGATAGTGTTATTAATTAATAACAAGTTAGTGTATAATATCTTGTTTGTTGTCAACATTATTCATACCTGTTCTACCGTTATTTAAATGGTTAATGTTAAACTTTGACTTCATCCGTAGCTTTTCACACTCAACACAAGAAGTGGCCGTCACAAACAGGAGATTGGTGAACGGACGAACAGACACTACGGTTCACGATATATATAAATCAAGTGGTACATAACGTTCTTTGTTCAATCTGGATTGAATTTCATTTTTCTTTGTAATTTAACACTGAATGAATGTCACAAAATTATAAATTACAAAGTATTTCTAAAGAAAACTGTTAATATACATTTAGAATTATGTTTCACTTAAAGTTTAATATTTAATATAAAGGTGTGTACAATATATCACCAGTCACAAGTCATAAAGGGTGACCATGTTTGGCGGAGTAAACGTTGGCTCAAGAACTTCGAACGAAACATCAACAGAACAGACAACTTATTGAAAAAAGTTCAATGTGTACACTACTTGCCTTATAATCGTTGTTAACAGCGTTGCTTACACCCATGTACTAAACAAGTGGAGCCAATGAAACGAAAATAAATTTCTCGACGTAAACATATCTCAGGTCTGAGGCTGAAATGAATTACTAATAGCATTCATTCCTAGTTTCATCCTGGTGACAAAATTATTAACCTATATAATTATAACATAAAGAATCAGTGTAAATTAGTCCTAGCTAAAACTCTTATTTTAAATAAAATGACTACTTGATCAAAATATTAGTTATCCTTGATAACTCTACCACATTATCAATGTCCCTTAATTAATTATCACCCAAAGAGAGGAAACATTTCAAAGTTATTTGAGAGATCTTAGAAATAAAAATGTCTTAACACATTTTACTGATGATGAGACGACACCTGGTAAACCATCATAGTATATAAGTTGCTATTGTGTGTTTTGTATATATAATTATCCAAAATTCACTAAAATGACGAAATAAAAGCAGTTAATTTATAATACAACAACATAGTAAGGCTATGTATTAACAACTGCAGCATTATATAATGTTGAAGATATATATTTTTGGTAAATCCAATATAAAGAATTAATTACGCCATATTTTCTAATCTCACTATTACGTAAAGGACACGACGTGTATATCTGTGTCTATACGACCGAAATAATAAATACTCTGTGTCACTATCTATTAAATGACACCACAAACAAAAATCTACAAAAAAATCCAGCTTTGGTATTCTAAATTCAGATAATTATAAAAATCTACGATACTAACAACAAGCTTTTGTTTATCATAGAAAAGAATATTATCTTCGTGTACCAATAACCTGTCTCTCAATAGAACTATGCACCCCGCTAGTACAGTGATATGTCTCCGGATTTACAAAGCTAAAATCAGTGGTTCAATTCCCCTCGGTGGGCTCAGCAGATAGCCCATGTGGCTTTGCAATAAGAAAACACACACACTAAAACTAAGCCTGAAGGTTTGATTATATCTTTATTGATGTAATTTTAAATACAGTTTTAATAAATGGAGTTTACAAAACTTTTTTTATCAATAAACGGTACCACATTTAATAGATAAAAAATTATAGTTTGAACCAACAGAATCCGAACACTTTTCCCCTGTAATACTTGTAAAAAAAATCTTTTTTTCTTACAAAATGTACACTTTTAAAAAAATTTTCAGTATGACGCTGTCTAAAACAGGCGAGCGTTTGCTAACACTAATTGCTAAGCCTCACAGGTTTTAGAGTAACGTGAATTTTACTTACTAATTGTCTAACATTTGTCTCTCACTTAAAGAATTTAATTCGGATTTATAGAATTACCTTATGTGAATATACAATTAAAATATTTATTCAAAACTTTATATCTAGAAATTGTACTGGTCGAAGTACCCACGGAATGTAAGGTTAGAAACATTTTGATAAGTGAATCACAGTGTTATAAATTCCTGACACGTGGGTGAAGAATATCCTGTTTGTTGTCAACATTATTCATACCTGTTTAAATAGTTAACTTTGAACTTTCACTTAATTCATAGTTTTTCATACTCAACACGAGAAATGGCCGTCATAGACAGGAGACAGATGAACGGACGGACAGACACCACGGTTGATGATATATATAAAACAATTAGTACATAATGTTCTCTATTCAATTTTGATTGGATTTCATTCTTCTTTGTTACTTAACACTGAATGAATGCCACAAAATTATAAATTATAAAGTATTTCTGATGAAAATTGTTCGTACAAATTTAGAATTATTTCTTGTTTAAAATTTAATATTTAATATAAAGGTCTGCACTTAACATCTGAAAGTCGTGGTTGTTGTTCAGATCAAATTCTGTAATATCATGAAAGAATAAGATAAAATGGTTGAAGTAAGTAAACCACTAAGAAAAATTTGATAAAAACGAGATACGAGTAATTAGTATGTGAAGAAATGATAATTAGTTAACAAATACAATCATAGGATTTGGAATTAGCAGTTAAAATTCAATAGATAGACTGCTTACTGGAGAAACTCGTCAGAGTTTGCATGTAAACAAAAATGAAAGTCTGAATTGGTTTTCATTCTTATTTGTGACAGACACTGAATGAATATTACAAACTTATAAAGTCTAAAGTATTTCTGAGTAAAACTGTTAATATACATTTAGAATTATGTTTTATTTAAAGTTTATAATATGATATGTGGATGAGCGTTTAACATCTGAAAGGAGCTCACAAGTCGTTGTAGGATAACAAAAAACAGGTAAGTAAAAGACAGGTTAAAAACAAAAGCACAGATCAATACGGTCATAGGCAATTGGTGTTTTATAACTCACAAATTATGTTTTAGGTCTAGGTTAGTTTTAGCCCCATATCATACACGTGGGATTTTTTCTGACTAAAGACATCTGAATTTATCTTTGTTGGTGGCTTGTCCATATTTTCACATAAGACTGCAAGTCCTGTTGTATTGACAAAACCGAACCCCATCTGGTAGCAAGAGCTAATAAAATATGGGATTGTTCATGAAAATACACAGAAAAGTTGAGTAAACCATGGTTCTCGTTTATACACCAACATAGTGAAGACACTGAACACGAACTGTAAAACATAAATACTCTTTGTAAGGCTAACACTGATCTGGAATTAGTACTTAAAGAAACCATCCACATCAAACAACTTTAACCAACACTGAATATCATATAGTCTTCATTAAAATTGTAACATTTAAAATACGTACAACATTTTTATTGTTAACAATTTACTTTCCATGTATTTTAGTTTTGATTAAATTATCGTTATTTCAGCAATGTATTTTAGTTATTTAGTTAGAAATAATGTGTTTTTTTAATTTTGCTTTAAATACTGAAGATAGAATCAGTACAATTTCGAAAATTTTATCCTTGTTCATGCTGTTATATGAAACTGTTTCTTCATCTTCAATATAGTCATCCTATTACTCGTCAAACATCGTTCTCCGTCGAACATACCGATTGCTAATGTCTTGCCTAGCGCGTAAGGCGTGCGACTCGTAATCAGAGGGTCGCGGGTTCGCGCCCGCGTCGCGCTAAACATGCTCGCCCTCCCAGCCGTGGGGGCGTATAATGTGACGGTCAATCCCACTATTCGTTGGTAAAAGAGTAGCCCAAGAGTTGGCGGTGGGTGGTGATGACTAGCTGCCTTCCCTCTAGTCTTACACTGTTAAATTAGGGACGGCTAGCACAGATAGCCCTCGAGTAGCTTTGTGCCAAATTAAAAACAAACAGCTAATGTCTTGATATTACGTGTAAATGAACTGTAGCCTGCATGCTGTGCCTCTGAAAAATGGGACTTAAAAAATCAATCTTGACACTTCCTTTCCTTCAGAATAAAAGCTTCGACACTTCATTCCAAAGTTCCTGAACTTTAAAAAACCAAACCGTAATTTGCAAAATTCGTTAGCTTATCAGATTTGTCAAAAGAGACTATTGGTTTGTTTCTGAATTTGGTTCAAATCTTATAAATAAGTGTTAATACCCGTACCAGCTGTTCTGAGATATATTTTTTTATTTCAAGTGGGTTTCTCGTCATCAAGAAAGACTAGAGGAAAGACATCCATCAACCCCTCGTTCACAAACGAATAGTGGGATTGACCGTGACTTTTTTCCCCTTCCCCGACTCACGTCATAAAGGGCTAGCACGTTTGGTGGAGCAAACGTTGGATCAAGAACTTGCAACGAAACATCGACAAACAGAAAACTTACTGAAAAGTTCAATGTACTTTACTAACCTTAGAATAGTAGTTACCAGTGTTGATTACACCGATGTACTAACCAAGTGGAACTAATGGAACGAATACAAATTGCTCGACGTGAACATGTCCAAAATTTGAGGCTGAATTGATTGACTAACAGCATTTATTCCTCATTTCATCCTGGTGACCAGATTATCAAAATATGTAATTATAACATAAATAATCAGTGTAAATCAGTTCTAACTGAAGGTCTTCACTTCTCTCTTTCACAACGTAAACTCAGTGTTCTAATTTAGTTTACACTTTCAAATCACTGTACAAATACCTGAAGAACCTTCTTATGAAAGATAAAAGAACTTTATCGATTCAGTAACTTTTTCATCACGAAAGTAAGGAATTTTCTACTCTTTATAAATTTTCGTCTAATATTCGTCCTTACCACCTAAACCCTGAAGAAATATTTTAAAAGAACTATCACTAAATAAAAATATTCATGTTACATTGTCTGACAATGTAAATAAAATGACTGTTTGATCAAAATATTGATTATTCTTGATAACTCTACCACATTATCAATGTCTCTTAATTAATTATCATTCAACGTGAGAAGCATTCAAAATGTTACCTGAGAGAACTAAGAAATAAAAATGTCTTGAGACATTTAACTAATGACGAGACGACTCCTGGTAAACCATCATAGTATATTAAGTTGTTACCGTTGGAGGTCCAACATGGCCAAGTGTGTTAAGGCGTTCGACTCGTAATCCGAGGGTCGCGGGTTCGAATCCTGGTAGCACCAAACATGCTCGCCCTTTCAGCCGTGGGGCGTTATAATGTGACGGTTAATCCCACTATGTATTGGTAAAAGAGTAGCCCAAGAGTTAGCGGTGGGTGGTGATGACTAGCTGCCTTCCCTCTAGTCTTACATTGCTAAATTAGGGACTGCTAGCGCAGATAGCCCTCAAGTAGCTTTGCGCGAAATTCAAACCAAACAAACAAGCTAATGTGGGTTATACATTATAGATAAAATTATCCAAAATTTACTAAAATCACGAACTAATAGCAAAATTAATGAATAATACAACAACATTGTATAGACTAGGTATTAACAATTGCAGCATTATATAATATTCATGATATGTATTTTTGGTAAATACAATATAAAGAATTAATTACGTCGTATTTTCTAATCTCACAATTACATAAAGGACACGGCGTGTATACTTGTGTCAATGTGACCGAAATAATAAATACACTGCGTCACTATCTATTAAATGACACCACAAACAAAAATCTATAAAAAATTCCCACTTTGGTATTATAAATTCAGACAGTTGTAAAAATAACTACGATACGAACAACAAGCTTTTGTTTATCATAGAAAAGAATATTAAGCACTCTTCGTGTACCAAGGACCCGACTATCACTAGGACTAATGGAGTTTAAAAAAATTATTTTTCCAATAAGCGGTACCACATTTAATATATAAAAAGTTACTGTTTGTATCAACACAATCTGAACATTTTTCCGCTGCAGTACGTGCCGTAAAAAGAATTTTTTTCCGTAAGACGCTATCTAAAACAGCCCAGGGTTTGCTGGCTCTCTCGCAGGTTTTAGAGTAACGTGAATATTACTTACTAATTGTCTAACTTCTGTTTTTCATTTCAAGAATTTAATTCAGATTTATAGAATGTACGGATGTGAATATACAATTGAAATATTTATATAAAAATTTGTACTGGTCGAAGTACCCGTGGAATGGAAGGTGAGTTTGTTTGTTTTGTTTTGAATTTCGCGCAAAGCTACTAGAGGGCTATCTGCGCTAGCCGTTCCCTAATTTAGCAGTGTAAGACTAGAGGGAAGGCAGCTAGTCATCACCACCCACCGCCAACTCTTGGGCTACTCTTTTACCAATGAATAGTGGGATTGACCGTCACATTATACGCCCCCACGGCTGGGAGGGCGAGCATGTTTAGCGCGACGCGGGCGCGAACCCGCGACCCTCTGATTACGAGTCGCACGCCTTACGCGCTTGGCCATGCCAGGCCACGTGACGTCAGAGCTGAAACTTATCCAAGTTTGAAACATTGTGATTTAGTTAGATGCAGTATCAATTGTTTTAATTTTCAAGTATATTTATATGAAGTATAATTATATTTATGACGATTATAATTGGTAATTGTTAGGTTAGGTTTGATTCGTTGTAGTTTAATTTGACAAACTTGGTACCAATGAGCTGTATGACGTCATACGCCCGCATAAAGCCATGTTTCATTTCGTTTGAGATTTAGACGCACTTCAATTCTGGCTTAATATTTTGTTATTTGGGTTGAAAGTTTCTGTTAAAAATTTGTGAAAACAATAGGTTGTCCTTTTCCTGTAGAAAATATATTATTCTTGTGGCCTACCCTTTCCCCACAAATCTTTATTTCTTGACTTCCTTATGGCAACACTGATCTTAGATCAGCATGTGATTTTATGATAATAAAACTCAAGCGCTTGGATGAGTTTTCATTAAGAAGCTATTTTGTGTCCGTTAAATACTTTTGAAGTGCCAAGGATATAAGAATACATTTTAGAGACAAAATAATAATTAGCTGTCACCGTTATAATGGATTAGTGGCTGAATATCAGTAATTAATCTTATACAAGTAAAACGCTTTCTAGGCCTAATACGAATTCATCGGCGTTATTGTCGTGTGCAAACACTTCAACGTATGATGATTCAACAAGTACCAAAACAAGAAAGATAAGAAAGTATGATGAAAGTTTTATTGAATATAGTTTTACATGGACAGGTAATGAAGATAGATCTAGTGGGTTGTATGTTGAATGTAGAACAGTGTTGAATAACAGTAGTTTGCATCCAGCAAAGTTAAAACAGCATCTAGAAACCAAACACCCTCAATTAAAAAAATCTAATTTTCGAGTATTTCAAAAGAGAGTGTTTACAAGTAAATGCAAGGAAAGCTACATTTCGTTCGTTTGTCCATCAGGTGCTCTTATTGCTTCATATCATGTTAGTTACCGTATTGCAAAAGCAGATGAAGCAAAAGATAAGGTGGAGTGCACGAGTGATGAAAAAGTTTTTAAAAACATTAGCCCTGTGCCCCTTTCTGATAACTCACTTTCTCGAAGAGTCAAGGATATGTGAGTAAATTGCTTGACAGAATTAATAAAGCGAGTTCAACTTTTTCGTTTCAGATGGATCAATCAACAGATGTTTATGCGATGTTGCTTGTGTTTGTTCGCTATATTTACGTAGCTAGTTTTCAAGAAGACGCGCTAATTTGCAAAACCTTTGCCTACTCAAACAACAGGCGTAGAAGTATTTAAACTGATTTATTTATTTATGGAAGAACATCAAATCCAATCGCAACTTCACTCAAGTATTTGCACTGATGGGGCTGCAGCTATGACTGGAAAGTTTTCAGGCGCAGTGGCACGCATAAAGGAAAAACCGGACATCGAGGTATACATTGCTCTCTCCATCATCACACTTGCAATGAAACGAATGCCAGAAGACTTAAAGAGAGATATTGGTTGATGCCATAAAAAATAATTATTTTTTTAAATCAAGACCATTCAATGCGAGGATGTTCAATTTACTCTGTAAGGATATGGGAAACTTGTATAAAAATTTGCTGCTTCACACTGAAGTCTGATGGCTTTCTCGGGAAAAAGTGCTTGCTCGGTTTTACGAACTGCGTGAGGAGATTGGTTTCTTTTTCTCTGTATGCCATTTTGAACTTGTATACAAATTAAGGGACAAATGCTGGATACAGAAATTGGCTTACCTTTCGGACGTATTTGCCTATTTAAATAAAGTGAATGCTACAATGCAGGGTACCAGGATAACGTACTTCAAAGCTCAGAGTAAAATGAAAGCGCTTCAACGTAATCTAAAACTTTGGGGTGAATGTGTACTTATGGAAGAACTTGATTGGTTCGACAATCTCAGTTTTTTTTTTTACTTACGAATGAAATTTCATTAAGTTGATCAAGCATTTCAAACGAAACAAAGACAGAACAGACAATTTACTGAAAA